>NW_027461845.1:0-300000 GCF_050947455.1 Rhinoderma darwinii | reverse complement strand
AAAATAAGGTCGGACTGGAGGAAGAAGAGGGACTCGTCACCAAGACAACGACTGGGTACGTATGAAATGCTTTTTATTTTATTTTTAATCAGCAGCCTCTTTTCTCTATCAGTGATTGATAGAGACAAGTGGCTGCCGATTTGTATAATATTTTTGACCGGGTTCGGTCAAAACGGGTTCGACCGAACCCGGTGAAGTTCGTATTCGCTACGAACCAAACTTTTCCGGATGTTCGGACCGATACCGGGTTCGGTTGTCCCGTTTCGCTCATCTCTACTAATGGCCAAACTGAGAGGACTAATCAGTCTCTAGAACAATATTTAAGGTGTTTTATCTCTGACTGTCAATATGATTGGGTCTCCTTCATTTCCCTCGCCGAATTTTCCCTTAATAACCGGGTCTGTAACTCGTGAGGGGTCTCCCCCTTTTTCTGTAATTTTGGGTTTAATCCACGGTTCTCCTCCGTTTCACCTGGTGGTTCCAACAATCCCGAGGTAGATGTCGTTCATCGGGAACTGTGCACAGTCTGGGCCCAGGTTCAGAAGAACCTAGAGGCGTTTCAGAGCATACAAAAGACTCAGGCAGATAGAAGACGTTCTGCTAACCCCTTGTTTGTGGTCGGGGATCTGGTGTGGCTGTCTTCAAAAAATTTGCGCCTTAAAGTTCCGTCCCAAAAATGTGCTCCCTGGTATATAGGGCCGTACAAGGTCATTGAGGTCCTTAACCCGGTCTCTTTCCGACTGGAGTTACCCCCGTCTTTTCGAATACACAACGTGTTTCATGCCTCCCTCCTGAAACGCTGCTCCCCATCCTTGGCTACCTCGAGGAAACCTCCGGTCCCTGTTCTCACCCCTGAAGGGGTAGAATTTGAGGTGGCCAAGATTGTGGACAGGAGGATGGTCCAAGGCTCCCTCCAGTACCTGGTCCACTGGAGAGAATATGGGCCTGAGGAGAGCACTTGGGTACCCGCCCGGGATGTTCACGCTGTGGTATTGCTCAGGAGGTTCCATCTTCGGTTCTCCAATAAGCCAGGTCCACCTAGAAAGGGTCCAGTGGCCCCTCATAAAAGGGGGGTACTGTAAAGGATCTGCCAGACACAGCTTCTGTGTCGACGCCCGTGGTTAATCAGTCTGCATCTGCTCCTAGGTCTGATAGAGTGACACGATCTGCTACCACTAGGGGTGGTAGGCTCAGGAGTGGGAGAACCTATCACAGCCTGGCCAGATGGTTCTAGCTCCCGCCCTCAGTCTATTTATACCTTCATTTCCTGCTTGTCTTTGCCTGTGATTCTATCCTGTTTCCTGGCTCTGCTGCTCCTGCTATTATTATTGACCTTGCTTCATTTTCACCTTGGCTTTACTGACTACGCTCCTGCTCTGCGTTTGGTACCTTGTACACTCCTGGTTTGACTCGGCTCGTTCACTGTGCCTGTTGCTCACTGTGTTGCCGTGGGCCTTGTCTGTTTGTCTGTCGTGCACATATTGAGCGTAGGGACTGTCGCCCAGTTGTAAGCCGTCGCCTAGGACGCGCCGTGCAAGTAGGCAGGGACTGAGTGGTGGGTAGATTAGGGCTCAACTGTCTGTCTCCCTACCCCGTCATTACACGTGGTATCTAGGTTACATCAACACTTTCATGACGTATCTTGTGGTTCGCGCTTGGGCATTGGAGATGAAGAAGACTGGAAGAAGTCATCATGGCGTTCTGGGCCGGATGAAGAAGAAAAGAGAACGTGAACGACTCCAATCTGAGAAGATGTCACCTGTGAGTCACTGAATTTCATTGCACTGTATTCACTTATATGGTCTGCAGAATGCCTGTGTAGGACTGATATCTGTCACAATATGGTGGGAATATTGGTCTTTGTGTACTAAAAACGTGTGTAATAAAACAATCTAGAGTGTTCAAATTATTTCTATATAGTTGAACGGTAGACCCCCCAAGAAATATTTCCTTTGGTGGGTCCAAGGTACAACAGTCAGACACTGAGTGTACAGATCCTTGCATTAAGATATTGTATTACTGTCTGTAGCCCTAGAGGAGAATTTATTACCCTTGCTAAGCCTCTTATCTGGCATAGAAAAGTCCCAAAAGTGCGGGAACGTTTTTGGGCAGTTTATGCTGCGCTTGGCACTTTTTGAAAAGTGTGTGGCGCTTTGCAGAAAGGGCCGACAATTTTACTATCATTTACGCCAGTAACGGGCGTAATGTAAAGCAGAAATCAACGCCAGCTCCGAGTTAGTGTACAATTTTACATTGAGTGTGTAACAAAAGGCCAAAGCCAGACTCCGTATCTCCCCCACTAATCAGACTGTCTTGTTCCACAAGACATGTGTTTTGCCCACCCCCCTAAAAAAAAAAAAAAAAGATATATATATCTGAGACAGCGTATCTATAAGGGTATATTCACACGCTGTGTTTTCAGGCGTATTTCGGGGCGTAAACGCCTTCAAATACGCCTGAAAAATCGGTAGCCCAATGCCTACAAATATCTGCCTATTGTATTTTAAAACGGCACGTAAAAAGAAGGCGCATGTCACTTCTTGAGCCGTTTTTGGAGATGTTTTTCATTGTGTCAATGGAAAAACAGCTCCAAAAACATCTAGAAAAAAACACCTCAAAAAACGTTTCCAGCTTCAAAAACGTCTGTAAATCAAAGGCTGTGTTCTCTGTAATCTTCAGCCATATTTGACTTTGCGTGTGAACCCTAAGACTATGACACCTGATAGCTCTGCTACTTGATAGGAGACAGCAGCTCAGCAGACAGTATCACATATAATATGCTTAGATACAACGGCTTAGCAGACAGTATCACATATAATATGCTTAGATACAAAGGCTTAGCAGACAGTATCACACATGCTAGGCCCAATTAGAAGGTGAATTGGGAAAAAATGTCTTATGGTGTTTTTCGATAAAGGTCACTTGAACTGGTATCATTTAAACAGTTAACCGATGAATGGCGTTGTTTATGTGGAATTTACCCTGCGGCCTAATGTACCATATAATGTATTATTTTTTTTTATTTTTTTAAAACCTACATTTTGTGGGGTGAATTGAAAAAAAAAACTGTAATTCCGCCATTTCTGTTTTGATTTTACAGTGTTCATCGGGCGGCATGAATTGCATGATAACTTGATTCTGCGGGTCGTTACGATTATGGCGATACCAAATTTATATAGTTTTATTTTTTACAAAATAATTTGTTTTTGTGACGCTGCATTCGAAGATGAACTGCATAGTTTTTCAATGCAACAGCACTTCATAGGGCAGGAAGGGGTTAAAACCCACTCTCTGAAGCCCCCCTTCAAGATACATTTCAACTAATCTGGTCCCCAGGGCAGAAATCTGTCTT
Source organism: Rhinoderma darwinii (assembly GCF_050947455.1). NCBI lineage: Eukaryota > Metazoa > Chordata > Amphibia > Anura > Rhinodermatidae > Rhinoderma > Rhinoderma darwinii. The sequence continues at coordinate 296,648 of NW_027461845.1, read as the reverse complement.
TCCATCTGGCACCTCCAGCAGACTCCTTTCAGTCTAGTTTGATTTCTTTTACCTCAGAGTTACTCTTTTTACCTTTTTTAAATTTATTTTCTCCCCTCTTTTTTTGAACTATTTCTATCTGTGCAGGATTAGAAAAATATGGCTGCTTTCTTCCAAAAACAGCACCACACCTATCCCCAGGTTGTATCTGGTATTGCAGGTTAGCTCCATTGAAGTGAATGGTAATGAGCTGTAATACCACACACAACCTATGGACAGGTGTGGTGCTGGTTTTTGGAGAAAGCAGATAAGTTCTCTCATCCTGGACAACCCTTTGTCATGGATAGTTCTTGTGCGGAGATGCTCTCTGCATTATCCCTTTTCCTTTATGGCCGCTGATATGTTCTATTCAGCTTTATGGCCTCTGTGGTAAGTACACTGCCAGTCAGTAAAGGGTTAACACTTCAGACCACTGTGGGTGACGTCACAAAGTATGAGTTGTGCAGTGGTAATAAACTCCTGTAGTAATGATGATGAATGCGCTGATGTCATAAATACAAATGTTTATGACATAAAGAAGATTCCATATTAGAAGGTTTTACTGCCACATTCAGCGCCATATTGGATGGGACTGAGGACCTTGAGCTTGACTTCCCCACCAATGCCGACCTGATGTAATTTGGAGATTCTAGCAGGGAAACCCTTCACCCCAGACCACTTCTTCATCACAGTGATGCCATCCTCTTCATACGGGTTGTCTGTAGTAGAGGGGGGTTTCCAGCAGGAGATCCCCCTCTATTAGCCAGAGCGGAGACAGGTGCTACAAGGAGGCATCTGGAGGACCCGTCTCATCCGTGGATCACCCATTCATTTTAATGGGTGCCCAGGAAGAGAGACATCCGCCTAGCCAACCAGATCAGCCGATTTATGTGTTTTATGTCGTTCGTTCGGTGTATTGTCTTTCCTTGAAAATCTGAGAAAACGTACAAATTCTGTTACAAATGATATTTTGGCACCTTCTAAGCCCAGAGGAAGGGCAATCCTCCAGCCATGGTTTCCCTAGAGGTTTCCCCCACAGGGGGTTTTTCCTTTCCTGCGTGCTGGAGGGTGACTCTTCGTGAGTCGGAGGTTTGCCATTTTGGGTTTGGTCATATAATATAATAAAAGTTTTGACCATTTAACACCCAATTATAATGTTTTGTGTCTTTATTTTGCATTCTTTGGTTTGGTGATTGGGATTCTGGGTCTATCACATATCACAAAATCATAAGGCCGGACATCTACTTCCCACACTGACATAGAATGGAGACAACAAGCGTTGCTGCACAATTAAGTGTACACATCCTTACATTAAGATATTGTATTACGGTCTGTAGCCTTTGGGGGGAATATATTAACCTTTCTACAATAGTTTACTAGCGTAGAAAATTCCCAAAATGCGCAAATGTCTACATTTTTGGGGGTAAAAAATGAGCGGGGCTTAGCAGAAATGGGCAACAATTTTACTATAATTTACGCCAGTAACTGATGTAAATTATAGCAGAAATGTATATGTATATTGCGGCCCAGATTTATCTCTGGGGGGCGTAACAAGGCAAAGCTCCGTGCCAGACCCATACCTCCCCCCCAATCAGACTGTATGCCCCCCCAATCAGACAATAAAATACATTTTAAAAATGTACTTTAAATGTACAGCAGGCCGCAGCACGTAGAAAGTACTGATGACAGGCCGCAGCACGTAGAAAGTACTGATGACAGGCCGCGTTGCAGCTAAAAGATGCGACACATTTATTAAGAGTCGTTCGCCTGTTAATAAATGTGTTGCATCTTACTCCAGCAAACTGTTTAATAGGACTGGTGTATGAAACGCCAGTATTAAAGGGAATGTGTCGCTAGGAATTTTTTTCTTTTTTTTTAGTTAAACAGTTAGTATATAAATAATTACACATTGTTTTAATTTTTTACATTTTTTCACAAGTCAGGAAATATTATAAATTAGATTCTAATTTATAACATTTCCATGTACTGGTCACTAGAGGGAGCAATTCCCAAAATTGCAGCATTGGCATGTGGTAAAGCAACCTCATTGCCTTATGCTGCAAATTTGGAGTAGACACACTCGCTCTGCCCCAGCACACACCAGTAAACATACCTACCAACTTTCAAGTATCTAATCTAAGTAATCTCCGCCCACACATACCCGGTTCAGCCCACTCAGTATTATGTTCCCATAGGACCCCCCCACAAAATATAATGACAAATATCTGCCCCCATACAGTTTAATGCCCCCTTAGCTACCCCTAGTACCAGTGCGCACATATAAAGCGCCAGTGCCCATATAGCTAGTGTCACACATAGTGCCCATATATAGATGTTGCCCCCCCCCAGGGATTCCACTCCAGGAGGAGCCCCTGCCGTCACTGTCCATATATGGACAGTGACGTAAGGCATTCCCTATAGGAGCAGAATCCCTGTCCAGAGCGTCGGCCACACTGTGGCCAGGGATTGCACTCCAGGAGGAGCCCTTGATGTAATTGTACATATATGTACAGTGACATCAGGGGTTCCGCCTAGGAGCGGAATCCCCGGCCAGACCATCGGCAATGCAAAGGCAGTGGATTCCGCTCCAGGAGTAGTCCCCGACGTCAATGTTCATATATGGATAGTGAGACAAGGGGCTCCGCAGTTAAAGTAGCGCTGTGCCTGGGAATTCCTTGGCGAGTGGTACTAATACAGAAGCAGGGAGCTGATGATCCCTTACATTAGCATTGGATTTAACTGTATCTGCATCCTGAGGACGCAGATACAGTTGACACCAAGATATACCACCGGCCGCTTGGGACAACATAACACCGGCCGGAATCCTGGACTGTCCCGCTGTATCCGGGACGGTTAGGAGGTGTGCAGTAATTAGGACCATGCACATGCGCAGATTCCACAGTAAATGCTTGTTCATGAGCCTGCAAAGGAGGAGCTGCTCAGTTTGCCATTAGGGTGATGACTGACGGATAAGGCCTCGTTCACATCTGCACTATTGTCTCTGGTAAAATCACGGCCCCCCGCCTGACGGAAAGCCAATGGAACCCACTAAAGTAAATGGGTTCTGTCGGCAGGTGGCAGTGTCCGTTGTGCGACGGAACCGTTGCTTCCGTTATTCCTTTGTTCTGCACCACTGATGGAGCAGAACAACAAAATACACCAACGCAGGTGTGAACAGGGCCTTAGAGAGATAACTGAATACAGCAGCTGGCCATAAACTGAAATACACTGCAGGTACAGAAGACAAATGGTAGACCAATTAGAAATGTGATTTATTTTGCAAAATACATACAAGGCAATTTAAAAAAAAAAACAGTGCAAAGGTGTACATAGCCTTTAAGCAATCAGGTGGCATATTTTCAGATTCTGCTGGACTTCTCCCATATACCGGCGTTTCAGGCATCCTATTGGTCCACCATACCGAAGAAAAAAGCTAGAGCGTAACGTCCAAGTATATAAGAATATATCAATTTTTATTTTTAGAAAATAACATACAATTAAAAACACTTCATAAGAAGACTCTAGTACCAATACCGTGATACATCAAACAGCACAGGACAGTATTACGTATTAGAATGGTATAGAGGGCAAGAACATAAATGCTACCCACACAGTTAGATATATAAAGTATCTCATCCAAGTGGATTGTGTACTGATAAACCACAGTGTCCTCTCAGTTATATGTAAATACAATAGATATTACCAAGTCACAAGTGGATCACATAGGGTGAATCAGTAAATAAACGGTGAGTAGTTATAAAATGCAGTCTTACCCCGGGGTCTTTCTGTGGACCATCCAGCACGGACGTATTTTGATACTCTTATTTAGAATGGGTAAGACTGCATTTTATAACTACTCACCGTTTATTTACTGATTCACCCTATGTGATCCACTTGTGACTTGGTAATATCTATTGTATTTACATATAACTGAGAGGACACTGTGGTTTATCAGTACACAATCCACTTGGATGAGATACTTTATATATCTAACTGTGTGGGTAGCATTTATGTTCTTGCCCTCTATACCATTCTAATACGTAATACTGTCCTGTGCTGTTTGATGTATCACGGTATTGGTACTAGAGTCTTCTTATGAAGTGTTTTTAATTGTATGTTATTTTCTAAAAATAAAAATTGATATATTCTTATATACTTGGACGTTACGCTCTAGCTTTTTTCTTCGGTATGGTTCAATAATCATGGAGCAGTCTATCTGATACATTATGGGGGGAAGTTGGTCTCTTAAACTTTACCTAGCCTGTAACCAATATACGCTTGGAGTCTATATATCTATAATCCTATTGGTCCACGGTGTCCTCAATGCCCACCCCATTTACTTCTTGCTTAGCCACAATGCCCGCACGCCACAGCAAGCTGATAGTGCCCGCCCTAATGGTATATACAGGGGTGATGGAGATTTTATACTGAGATAATGGTGGGCTGGTACATACACGGATAATGGTGGTTATATATAGGGATGATGGCTGGTATATACAGGGATGATGGGAGTCCCTTATATAACCCCATATTCCCTGTATATTACCCCCAAAAGGAGAGATCAGCAGCACATCGCAGTCCAAAACTCATGGAAAACTATTTTATGTCTCACCCATCCCACCCATCGCTGGATGTGGGTATACTAGGACACATGACTAATATGATAATATTTTAATATAGAATTGTACATCCTAGTATAATATGGAAATGGAAAACTATTTTATGTCTCACCCATCCCACCCATCGCTGGATGTGGGTATACTAGGACACATGACTAATATGATAATATTTTAATATAGAATTGTACATCCTAGTATAATAGCTAAAGAAAATTAGCTTATGAGGTTTAGAGTTAGTTATATGTCGAAATATGACGGGCGGTTGTCATGTAAACTGAACGCTTCCATGATTTGAATACGCTGTGATGTGGCACATTGGGTCACGTGAGCTTGTTATACAGGTTTCATCAACACTTTCATGACGTATCTTGTGGTTCGCGCTTGGGCATTGGAGATGAAGAAGACTGGAAGTCAACATGGCATTCTGGGCCGGATGAAGAAGAAAAGAGAACATGAACGACTCCAATCTGAGAAGATGTCACCTGTGAGTCACTGAATTTCACTGCATTGTATTCACTTACACTACCGGCTATTTTTAGCCTTATCTTTCCGGCCATTAGAGCCTTTATGCCTTTCGGACTTTCATAGTCTATTTTTGTACATTGTTAAACTAGATAGGCAGCACTGCATTATATGTGGGTTTGATTACTTCATGCCCACGGTTTACTCTTTTTTCCTGTGGGCTATTTGAGCGTGGTCTGGTTATCCTTGGATGGTTGGCTCTGTTTGTCCATAGTCTGTTCCATCTGACCCTGTTGTATATATCTCTGTGTATGGCGTATCCTTTTTATTCCATATCATGTTATTGTTGATCATATTTAATAAAGATTTTTTATACTCTTGTATATTATTTAGTATACTATTTCTTTAAGGGATATGTCCCTTTTTTGTTCGCTTTTAGGTTGTCTACTTATAATAAGGGACCCCAGCATACGCCATTTGTTTGGTGTGAGGTTTGTTTAGGTTGTTCTTTTACTGTCTGTAGCCTTAGGGTATGTGCACACGAGAAGTGCCTTTTACGTCTGAAAAGACAGACTGTTTTCAGGAGAAAACAGCTGCCTCATTTCAGACGTAAAAGCTCCTCCTCGCATTATGCGAGGCGTCTTTGACGCTCGTAAATCTTGAGCTGCTTTTCATTGACTTCAATGAAGAACGGCTCAAATTAAGTTGCAAAGAAGTGTCCTGCACTTCTTTGCCGAGGCAGTCAATTTAAGCATCGTCGTTTGACAGCTGTCAAACGACGACGCGTAAAGGACAGGTCGTCTGCACAGTATGTCGGCAAACCCATTCAAATGAATGGGCAGATGTTTGCAGACGTATTGTAGCCCTATTTTCAGACGTAAAACGAGGCATAATACGCCTCGTTTACGTCTGAAAATAGGTCGTGTGAACCCAGCCTTAGAGGAGAATTTATTAACCTTGCTAAGCTGCTTATCTGGCATAGAAAAGTCCCAAAAGTCGCAATTTGCGGGAAAGTTTTTGGTCAGTTTACGTGCCTTTGGCGCTTTTTTGAAAAGTGTAGGGTGCTTTGCGGAAAGGGGCGACAATTTTACTATCATTTACGCCAGTAAGGGGTGTAATGTAAAGCAGAAATCAACGCCAGCTCCGAGCTAGTGTACAATTTTACATTGAGTGTGTAAAAAAAGGCCTAAGCCAGACCCCGTATCTTCCCCACTAATCAGACTGTCCAATCAGACTGTCTTGTGCCACAAGACATGTTTTGCCCACCCCCCTAAAAAAAAAAAAAGATATATATATCTGAAACAGTGTATCTTTAAGGGTATATTCACACACTGTGTTTTCAGGCGTATTTCGGGAGTAAACGCCTCCAAATACGCCTGAAAAATCGGTAGCCCAACGCCTACAAACACTGCCTATTGAATTTTAAAAAGGCACGTAAAAAGAAGGAGCATGTCACTTCTTGAGCCGGTTTTGGAGATGTTTTTCATTGTGTCAATGGAAAATCAGCTCCAAAAACATCTAGAACTAAACGCCTCAAAAAACTCCTTCAACTTCAAAAACGGCTGTAAATCAAAGGCTGTGTTCTCTGAAAACAGCTCTGTAATTTTCAGCCATTTTTTACTTTGAGTGTGAACCCTAAGGGTATGTGCACACGGTAGCAGGCTTTTACGTCTGAAATGACAGACTGTTTTCAGGAGAAAACAGCTGCCTCGTTTCAGACGTAAATGCTCCTCCTCGCATTTTGCGAGGCTTCTCTGACAGCCGTAAATTTTGAGCTGTGCTTCATTGAGTTCAATCAAGAACGGCTCAAATTACGTCTGAAAGAAGTGTCCTGCATATAATGTATATAAGTGTCCTGCACTTCTTTTGACGAGGCTTTATTTTTACGCGTCGTCGTTTGACAGCTGTCAAACGACGACGCGTAAATGACAGGTTGTCTGCACAGTACGTCGGCAAACCCATTCAAATGAATGGGCAAATGTTTGCCGACGTATTGTAGCCCTATTTTCAGACGTAGAACGAGGCATAATACGCCTCGTGTACGTCTGAAAATAGGTTGTGTGAACCCAGCCTAAGACTATGTGTAAAGGGTTTGCCAGACACAGGTTCTGTGTCGACGCCCGGGGTTAATCAGCCTTTATCAGCTCCAAGGTCTGCTAGAGTGATGCGATCTGTTACCACTCAGGCTGGCAGGCTGAGGAGAGGAAGAACCTATCACAGCCTGGCCTGACGGTTCTAGCTCCCGCCCTTGGTCTATTTTTAACCCTCACTTGCAGCATGTTCCTTGCCTGTGATTGTCTGGTTTCCTGGCTCTGTGATTCTTGCTATTTACCTTATTGACCGCTGTTACTTATTAACCCTGGCTTGACTGACTATTCTCCTGCTCTGATTTGGTACTTCGTACTCTCCTGGTATGTCTCGGCTCGTTCACCACTGCCTGTTGCTCACGGTGTTTCTGTGGGCAACTGCCCTTTCCTCCCCCTTTTTCTTCTGTGTGCCCTTGTCTTGTGTTGTCTGTTTTGCACTTATTGAGCGTAGGGACCATCGCCCAGTTGTACGCCGTCACTTAGGACGGGCCGTGCAAGTAGGCAGGGACTAAGTTGCGGGTAGATTAGGGCTCACCTGTCCGTTTCCCTACCTCCTTTTCTTACCCTGGTCCCTGACTCTACTATGGACCCCCTTGAGGCCCTGGCTCAGCAAATGCAGGGTCTCTCCCTACAGGTCCAAGACCTGGCTCAGAGGTTCAACCAGCGTGATGCTACCCAGGTAGTGCCCTTCACCTCACCTCTTGAACCCCACCTCAAGTTGCCTGACCGGTTCTCAGGGGACTGGAAGACTTTTTTCTCTTTTCGGGAGAGTTGTAGACTCTATTTCCAATTAAGACCCCACTCCTCAGGTTCTGAGAGCCAGCGATTGGGTATAATTAGGTCCCGGCTCCAGGACGGCCCCCAGTAATGGGCCTTCTCCTTGGCTCCTGACACACCTCTGAACTTTCTTCTGTTGACCTTTTTTTTCTGCTCTCGGGCTCATCTATGACGAGACTGACAAGACTGCCTTTGCCGAGATTCAGCTGGTGACCTTACGTCAGGTTCAGAGACCCGTTGAGGAGTACTGTTCTGACTTTAGGAAGTGGTGTGTAGCTTCTCGGTGGAATGGCCCTGCCTTGAGGTGCTAGTTTAGATTGGGTCTGTCGAACGCCCTGAAAGACCTGTTAGTTAGCTATCCCACTTCAGAGTCTCTAGATCAGGCTATGGCTTTAGCGGTACGTCTTGACTGAGGTCTCAGGGAACGACGACTTGAACGTTCTGGTGCCTTCACCTCTGGATCCCCTATGATGGCTCCAGAGGTTCCGTTGCTTCGTTCTTCCACGGAGAACTCGGATGAAGAGATGCAACTCGGGGCCTCCGTGTCTCCCCAACAACGTAGAGATTTCCGCAGAAAGAATGGTCTCTGCTTCTACTGTGGGGATGACAAGCATCTATTGAACTCCTGTCCCAGGCGCAAGAATAAGCAGCCGGAAAACTTCCGCACCTTAGTGAAGCCTAATAAAATCTTGCTTCCCTTTCAGGTCTCTTTTGATGGAAGGTCTGCCACCGGCAGTGCCTTTGTGGATTCAGGGTCTGCTACTAATATTATGTATGTGGAATCTGCTATGTTTCTAGCTATGCCATTAATTGATTTGCCTAAACCTGTCCCGGTAGTGGGTATTGATTCCACTCCTCTTGCTAATGGTTATTTTACACAGCATACCCCTGTTTTTGAACTCATTGTTGGCTCCATTCATTTGGAGCAGTGTTCTGTGTTAGTGATGCAGGGGTTATCGTCCGATTTGATTTTAGGCCTTCGTTGGTTGCAGACGCATAATCCCACTTTTAACTGGTATACTGGTGATCTTACTAAATGGGGTAATGAATGCATGACGTCATGTTTTTCTATTAATTTGGTTTATCTCGTTGAGGCGGTGAACACTCTACCTGAGTTTATTCAGGACTTCGCTGATGTCTTTTCTAAAAGAGCCTCCGAGGAGTTACCTCCTCATAGAGAGTACGATTGTGCAATCGATTTGGTACCAGGAGCTAAGCTCCCTAAAGGTAGGATATTTAACCCATTAAGGACGCAGCCTAGTTTTGGCCTTAAGGCTCAGAGCCCATTTTTCAAATCTGACATATTTCACTTTATGTGGTAATAACGTCGGAATGCTTAAACCTACCCAAGCGATTCTGAGATTGTTTTCACGTGACACATTGGGCTTCATGTTCGTGGTAAAATTTGGTCGATATATTCAGTGTTTATTGGTGAAAAATTGCAAAATGTAGAGAAAATTTTGAAAAAATTGCATTTTTCAGAATTTAAATGCATCTGCTTGTAAAACAGACGGTTATACCACCGAAAATAGTTACTAGTTCACATTTCCCATATGTCTACTTTAGATTGGCATCGTTTTTTGAACATTCTTTTATTTTTCTTGGACGTTACAAGGCTTAGAACATAAACAGCAATTTCTCATATTTTTAAGAAAATTTCAAAAGCCTTTTTTTTAAGGTACCTCTTGAGTTATGAAGTGGCTTTGAGGGGCCTATGTATTAGAAACCCTGATAAAACACCCCATTTTAAAAACTAGACCCCTCAAAGTATTCAAAACAGCATTTAGAAAGTTTTTTAACCCTTCAGGCATTTCACAGGAATTAAAGCAAAGTGGAGGTGAAATTTGCAAATTTCATTTTTCTTGCTGAATTTCAATTTTATTCATTTTTTTTTCTGTAACACAGAAGGTTTTACCAGAGAAATACTACTAAATATGTATTGTCCAGATTCTGCAGTTTTTAGAAATGTCCCACATGTGGCTCTACTGCGCTCGTGGACTAAAACACAAGCCCTAGAAGCAAAGAAGCACCTAGTGCATTTTGAGCCCTCTTTTTTATTAGAATATATTTTAGGCAGCATGCCGGGATTGAAGAGGTGTTGAGGTGTCAAAACAGTAGGAATCCCCCAATAGTGACCCCATTTTGGAAACTACACCCCTCAAGGAATTCATTTAGGGTTGTTGTTACCATTTTGACCGCACAGTTTTTTCACAGCACGTATTTGAATTGGGCTCTGAAATGAAAAAAATTTCATTTTTTCCAATAAAATGTCATTTGTGATGAAAATTTCTTATTTTCACAAGGAACAAAATACCCCATTTTGTTGCCCAATTTGTCCTTAGTGTGGCAATACCCCATTTGTGGTGATAAACTGCCGTTTGGGCCCATGGGAGGGCTCAGAAGGAAAGGAGCGCTATATGTTTGTTGGAGTCCAGATTTTGTTGGATTGGTTTTCGGGTGCCATGTCGCATTTGCAGAGCCTCAGAGGTATCAAAGCAATGGAAACCCACCAAAAGTGACCCCATTTTGGAAACTACACCCCTCAAGGAATTCATTTATGGTTGTTGTTAGCATTTTGACCACACAGTTTTTTCACAGCACCTATTTCAATTGGGCTGTGACATGAAAAAAATGACATTTTTTCCAATAAGATGTAATTTTTTACCAAAATTTCTTATTTTCACAGGGAACAAAATACTCAATTTTGTTGCCCAATTTCTCCTGAGTGCATCAATACCCCATTTGTGGCAATAAACTGCCGTTTGGGCCCATGGGAGGCCTCAGAAGGGAAGGAGCGCTGTGTGTTCTTTGGAGTACAGATTTTGCTGGTTTGGTTTTCGGGTGCCATGTTGCATTTGCAGAGCCCCAGAGGTATCAAAGCAATGGAAACCCACCAGAAGTGACCCCATTTTGGAAACTACACCCCTCAAGGAATTCATTTATGGGTAATGTGACCATTTAGACTCCCTAGTTTCTTCACAGAACTAATTTGAATTGGGCTGGGAATTAAAAAAATATATATTTTTTCCAATAATATGTCATTTTAGCTCAAAAATTCTTATTTTCACAAGAAATAAAATACTCCATTTTGTTGCCCAATTTGTCCTGAGTGCGGAAATACCCCATTTGTGGTGATAAACTGCCGTTTGGGCCCATGGGAGGGCTCAGAAGGAAAGGAGCGCTGTGTGTTCTTTGGAGTCCAGATTTTGCTGGATTGGTTTTCGGGTGCCATGTCGCATTTGCAGAGCTCCAGAGGTATCAAAGCAATGGAAAACCACCAGAAGTGACTCCATTTTGGAAACTACACCCCTCAAGGAATTCATTTATGGGTGGATGCGAAGATTTTAAAATATTAATACTATTATTAATACTACTTATATAATACATGGCTGTATCTGTGGGAATTGTAGGTGTACGGCTTTATACATGTATGAGTGGTTATATGGACTATATATTTATATGTCCTTGGATCGGAGTGTTTCCTATCATGTCCACTTTGGGTAAATGACTATCTACTTAGATACCTAGATTGTTTGTAGAACTTGATACATTGCATTATTTTGAGTCATATGTTGCCATTATTTTAGACATTGGATCCTGTGGCTACTTACTCATATGTCTCATGCTATTATTCTGCTACATTATATGGTCATTTCCATAGGACGTGATACACATTCCCTTCTGGGGTGTTTTTAGTTTTGTGTATTTTAGATGTATGTTTTTTGTGGGTAACTTTTCCCGTATGGGGTAATAAAGATTTACATATTTTATTTTTTGCCTACGTGGTGTTATTTGTTACATCAGGTATATTTTTTGTTTTTTTCACAGAACTAATTTGAATTGGGCTGGGAATTAAAAAAATATATATTTTTTCCAATAATATGTCATTTTAGCTCAAAAATTCTTATTTTCACAAGAAATAAAATACTCCATTTTGTTGCCCAATTTGTCCTGAGTGCGGAAATACCCCATTTGTGGTGATAAACTGCCGTTTGGGCCCATGGGAGGGCTCAGAAGGAAAGGAGCGCTGTGTGTTCTTTGGAGTCCAGATTTTGCTGGATGGGTTTTCGGGTGCCATGTCGCATTTGCAGAGCCCCAGAGGTATCAAAGCAATAGAAACCCACCACAAATGACCCCATTTTGGAAACTACACCCCTCAAGGACTTCATTTATGGGTGTTGTGACCATTTTGACCCCATAGTTTTTTCACAGAACTTATTTGAATTGGGCTGGGAATGAAAACAAAATTATTTTTTTCAAATAATATGTAGTTTTGGCTGAAAATTTCTTATTTTCACAAGAAACAAAATACCCCATTCTGTTGCGCAATTTGTTCTGAGTGCCGCAATACCCCATTTGTTGTGATAAACTGCCGTTTGGGCCCATGGGAGGGCTCAGAAGGAAAGGACCACCATTTGGCCTACTGGGGATTTTCTAGTGCGAAGTCATGTATGCAGAAGCCCCTGAGGTCCCAGTACAGTTGAAACCCGCAAGAAGTGACCCCGTTTTAAAACTACACCCTTAAGGCATTCATCTAGAGGTGTAGTGAGCATTTTGACCGGAGACCTACACCCCATAAACTGTAATGTGGGTTCTCCCGGGTATGGCAATACCCTACATGTGGCTGTTATCAGCTGCCTGGGCACACAGCAGGGCCCAGAGGGGAAAGACGAGGGGGGATAAGCTGTGTGGAGTGCATCAGGGTAAGTAAAATTGGGGTAAATTATAAACCAAGGGATGTATGATAAATTTTAAAACACTTTCATACAGAGCTCTGGTTATTCGGGACACGAGTCACATTGATATATTGTGTCATCCATTATCGCCCTCTTATAGCAGACTTTGCACCTCTTTTGACTTTTTCCCTTCTTGCCAGTTTGGGGAACTTCTCCTGGAAAGTGTTGCCCTGGTACGATGCGTGTGGGCTCGCTTCCAGAAGTACTGGGTGCCCCCCCTTCTTGGTCCCTAAAGATTAGGTTCTTGATAATCACCTCTTGAAATTCCAGGAAAGTTCCCGTCTGGCCTGCACATCGACGTAGCATGTACGCATTGTACAATCCCATCTGTATGATGTGCCCGGCCAGCTTCTTATACCACACCGCATGGCGCTGTAGGGCTTCAGGGCTTGATCTTACAAGTCCATCCCTCCCATGTACCTATTGTAGTCCAGGATGCAGTCTGGTTTGGGGGTGGCCTTTCTTTCATATATCCTAAATCTGTAGGTATACCCTGATGCACTCTCGCACAGCTTAGACATCTTCACGCCATACCTTGCCCTCTTACCCGGCAGGTACTCACGGAATTGAACCCGCCCTTTAAAATGTACCAGGGACTCATCAATAGAAATTCACTTCTTGGGGGTGTATGCTTGGGAAAACCGGGCACTGGAACGGTCTAATAGGGGTCTCCGTTTATACAAACGGTCAAAACTGGGGCCATCTCGAGGTGGGCACGGCTCATTATCAGTATAATGTAAGAAGCCAAGTATTGCCTCATTTATTTATTTTTTTAGGTTCCAGTTCAGTTCTGAAGTTGCTTTGAGGGGCCCATATATTAGAAACCCCTATCAAACACCCCATTTTAGAAACTAGACCCCTCAAAGTATTCACAACAGCATTTAGAAAGTTTATGAACCCTTTAGGTGTTTCACAGGAATTTAGAGCAAAGTAGAGGTGAAATTTACATTTTTTTTTTGTCAGAAAATCCTCTTTATACCATTTTTTTTATAACACAAAAGGATTTATCAGAGAAACGCAACTTAATATTTATTGCCCAGATTCTGCCGTTTTGAGAAATATCCCACATGTGGCCCTAGTGCGGTAATGGACTGAAGCACCGGCCTCCGAAGCAAAGGAGCACCTAGTGGATTATGAGACCTTGGTAATAGGCACCATGTCCGGTTTGAAGAGGTCTTGTGGTGCCAAAACATTGGGAACCCCCCAAAAGTGACCCCAATTTGGAAACTAGACCCCTTGAGGAATCCATTGTAGTTTTCTTGGGGTGCATGCGGCTTTTTGATCAGTTTTTATTCTATTTTTAGGTGGCGTGGTGACTAAAAAACAGCAATTGTACGATTGTTTTTTTTTTCGTTTTTTTTTACAGCGTTCACCGTGCGCTATAAATGACACATTCACTTTATTCTGCGTGGTGATACGATTACGGCGATACCAGATGTTTATAGTTTTATTTTATGTCTTATGGCGTTTGCACAATAAAATACGTTTTCTAAACAATCATTCACTTTTTGTGTTACCTTATTCTAAGAGCCAGAACGGTTTTATTTTTCAATCAATAAAGCCGTGCGAGGACTTATTTTTTGCGTAACGAACTGTAGTTTCGATCAGGACCATTTTTCGGTACATGCGACTTTTTGATCTCTTTTTATTCCATTTTTTGGGAGGTGAAGTGACCAAAGAATTGTGATTGTGGTTCGGTTTATTATTATTTTATGGCGTTCACCGTGCGGGATAAATAACGAAATAATTTTGTAGTTCAGGCCGTTACGGACGCGGCGATACCAATTATGTATAGTTTATTTGTTTGTTTATATATTTTTATTAATAATAAAGGACTGATAAGGGAAAAGGGGGGATTTTTACTTTTAATACTTTTAAATCTTTTAATTTCTTATTTTTACACATCTTTTTTTAACTTTTTTTTTACTTTATTACTTTGTCCCACTAGGGGACATGAGGGCAGGAGGCCCTGATCGCTATTCTAATACACTGCACTACATGCGTAGTGCAGTGTATCAGAGCTGTCAGCTACTCACTGACAGCAAGCATAGTGGGTCCTGACGTTGTCAGGACCCACTAGGCTTCCGTCTATGGCATAGCCGGACGCCATTGTTTGGTGTCCGGTTGCCATAGTCACCATCGCCGGCCGCTATCGCGTAGCAGGCCGGCGATGGCAGCTTAACCCCTAAAAAGCCGCAAACTCTATAGAACGCGGCTTTTAAGGGGTTAATCAGCGGGGACACAGCGATCGGTCCCCGCTGTAGGAGCTGTGACAGCTGCTGTACGAGACAGCAGCGTCACAGCTCCTGTATGTGTCGGGAGGACGGCCGAAACGGCCGTTACTCCCGAGACGTACTATTACGGCATGGAGCGCGAACGATACAGCTGCCATGACGTAATAGTACGTCAAGGAGCGGGAAGGGGTTAATCTCTCTTGTCCTGAACGTGAAGCCATGAGAGAATATATTCAGGAAAGCCTGGCCAAGGGTTACATTCGCCCCTCTACTTCTCCGGTAGGTGCTGGCTTCTTCTTCGTGGGGAAGAAGGATGGTGGTCTGAGGCCGTGCATTGATTACCGAAATTTAAATAAAATCACTGTAAGGAACCAATATCCCCTTCCTTTGATTCCTGATCTCTTCAATCAGGTTCAGGGAGCCCAATGATTCTCTAAGTTCGATCTTCGTGGGGCTTATAACCTTATCCGGATCAGAGAGGGGGATGAGTGGAAGACTACGTTTAATACACCCGAAGGTCATTTTGAATATCTCGTCATGCCCTTTGGCATCTGGGGGTATTTGTTGTAGTGTACCTTGATGATATACTTGTGTTTTCTAAGGACTGGTCCTCCCACATTGAGCATGTCAGGAAGGTGCTCCAGGCCCTTCGGAAAGACAAACTCTTTGCAAAAACCGAAAAATGTGTGTTTGGGGTGCAGGAGATACCATTTTTGGGTCAAATCCTCACTCCTAAAAAATTCCGCATGGACCCTGCCAAGGTTCAGGCCGTGGCAGAATGGGTCTGCCCTGCCTCCCTGAAGCCCTTACAGTGTTTCCTGGGGTTTGCTAATTATTACAGGAGATTTATTGCTAACTTCTTGGTCATCGCTAAGTCTCTTACGGACCTCACTCGTAAAGGTGCTGATCTCCTCCACTGGCCTCCGGAGGCGGTCCAGGATTTTGAGGTCCTTAAGAGGTGCTTTGCCTCTGTCCCAGTGCTGATTCAGCCTAACCAAATGGAGCCATTTATCGTGGAGGTTGACACCTCCGAGGTGGGAGTGGGTGCTGTCTTGTCCCAGGATACTAGGTCTCTCACCCATCTCCGTCCCTGTGCCTACTGCTCCAGGAAGTTCTCCTCCACTGAGAGAAACTATGATGTTGGCAACCGCAAACTCTTAGTGTAATATCGGGGTAGGGAGACAGACAGGTGAGCCCTAATCTACCCGCAACTCAGTCCATGCCTACTTGCACGGACCATCCTAGGCGACGGCGTACAACTGGGCGACGGTCCCTACTCTCAATATGTGCACGACAGACAAACAGACAAGGGTACACAGAAGCTAAGGGAAATGGGGCAGTTGCCCACGGCAACACCGTGAGCAACAATAGTAGTGAACGAGTCGAGTCAAACCAGGAGTGTACGTGGTGCCAAACGCAGAGCAGGAGAGTAGTCAGTAAAGCCAGCGTCAATATGAAGCAGAGGTCAATAGGAAAAGCAGGAACAGCAACGCCAGGAAGCAAGGGAATCACAGGCAAAGGACAAGCAGCAAATGAATGTATAAGTAGACAAAGGGCGGGAGCTAGGACCGTCTGGCCAGGCTGTGATAGGTTCTCCCACTCCTCAGTCTACCAGCCTGAGTGGTAGCATAACGAGTCACTCTAGCAGACCTAGGCACAGATGCAGGCTAATTAACCACGGGCGTTGACAAATCCTTTACACTTAGCCATTAAATGGGCATTTGAAGAGTGGTGCCACTTCCTGGAGGGGGCTAGGCACCAGGTAACGGTCCTTACTGACCACAATAATCTGGTTTACCTAGAATCTGGCCGGAGGCTAAACCCGAGACAAGCTCGACGGGCGTTGTTTTTTACGAGATTCAACTTTGTGGTTACCTATAGGGCTGGGTCAAAAAATATTAAAGCTGATTCTCTGTCGCGTAGCTTCATGGTCAGCCCTCCTTCTGAGGAGGATCCCACTTGTATAATCATATCCTCTGTGGATTCAGACTTACTCTCCGAAATTGCTGCTGATCAAGCTTCTGCTCCCGAGAACCTTCCTGAGAACAAGCTATTTGTTCCCCTGCAATTCCGGCTAAGGTTGCTCAGGGAGAATCATGACTCCGCACTATCTCTCTATCCAGGCATCCTGGGTACCAAGCACCTCATTTCTAGAACCTATTGGTGGCCTGGGTTGCTTAAAGACGTTAAGGCCTACGTCGCCGCTTGTGAAACTTGTGCTAGGTTCAAGACTCCCAGGTCCCGACCTGCGGGCTTACTATGTTCTTTGCCCATTCCCCAGAGAACTTGGACCAATATCTCCATGGATTTTATCATCGATCTGCCGCCGTCCCAAGGCAAGTCGGAGGTGTGGGTTGTAGTAGACCGCTTTAGTAAGATGTGCCACTTTGTACCCCTCAAGAAACTACCCAATGCCAAGACGTTAGCTACCTTGTTTGTCAAACACATCCTGCAACTCCATGGGGTTCCGGTCAATATTGTTTCTGAAAGAGGGGTCCAATTTGTTTCATTGTTTTGGAGAGCTTTCTGTAAGAAGCTGGAGATTGATTTATCCTTCTCCTCGGCCTTCCATCCTGAAACTAATGGCCAAACTGAGAGGACTAATCAGTCTCTAGAACAATATTTAGGGTGTTTTAGCTCTGACTGTCAATATAATTGGGTCTCCTTCATTCCCCTCGCCAAATTTTCCCTTAACAACCGGGTCAGTAACTTGTCGGGGGTTTCCCTCTTCTTCTGTAATTTTGGGTTTAATCCACGGTTCTCCACCGTTTCACCTGGTGGTTCCAACAAACCCGAGGTAGATGTCGTACATCGGGAACTGTGCACAGTCTGGGCCCAGGTTCAGAAGAACCTTGAGGCGTCCCAGAGCATCCAAAAGACTCAGGCAGATAAAAGACGTTCAACTAACCCTCTGTTTGCGGTTGGGGATCTGGTCTGGCTGTCTTCTAAAAATTTTCAGATACACAACGTGTTCCATGCCTCCCTCTTGAAAAGCTGCTCCCCGTCCTTGGCTTCATCGAGGAAACCTCCGGTCCCTGTTCTCACTCCGGAGGGGGTAGAATTCGAGGTAGCCAAGATTGTGGACAGCAGGATGGTCCAAGGCACCCTCCAGTACTTGGTCCATTGGAGAGGATACGGGCCTGAGGAGAGGACTTTGGTACACGCCCGGGATGTTCACGCCGGTATATTGCTCAGGAAGTTCCATCTTCGGTTCCCCAACAAGCCAGGCCCACGTAGGAAGGGTCCAGTGGCCCCTCATAAAAGGGGGGGGGGGTACTGTAAAGGGTTTGCCAGACACAGGTTCTGTGTCGACGCCCGGGGTTAATCAGCCTTCATCAGCTCCAAGGTCTGCTAGAGTGACGCGATCTGTTACCACTCAGACTGGCAGGCTGAGGAGAGGGAGAACCTATCACAGCCTGGCCAGACTGTTCTAGCTCCCGCCCCTGGTCTATTTTTAACCCTCACTTGCAGCATGTTCCTTGCCTGTGATTGTCTGGTTTCCTGGCTCTGCGATTCTTGCTATTTACCTTATTGACCGTTGTTACTTATTGACCCTGGCTTGACTGACTATTCTCCTGCTCTGATTTGCTACTTCGTACTCTCCTGGTTTGTCTCGGCTCGTTCACCACTGCCTGTTACTCACGGTGTTTTCGTGGGCAAGTGCCCCTACCTCCCCCTTTTTCTTTTGTGTGCCCTTGTCTTGTGTTGTCTGTCTTGCACTTATTGAGAGTAGGGACCGTCGCCCAGTTGTACGCCGTCACTTAGGACGGGCCGTGCAAGTAGTCAGGGACTGAGTTTTGGGTAGATTAGGGCTCACCTGTCCGTCTCCCTACCCCGTTTCATTACACTATGGCACATGATAGCTCTGCTACTTGATAGGAGACAGCGGCTCAGCAGACAGTATCACATATAATATGCTTAGATACAACGGCTTAGCAGACAGTATCACACATGCTAGGCCCAATTAAAAGGTGAATTGTGAAAACATTTCTTATGGTGTTTTTCGATAAAGGTCACTTGAACTGGTATCATTTAAACAGTTAACCGATGAATGGCGCTGTTTATGTGGAATTTACCCTGTGGCCTAATGTACCATATAATGTATTAAACTTTTTTTTTTAAAAACCTACATTTTGTGGGGTGAATTGAAAAAAAACCTTTAATTCAGCCATTTCTGTTTTTATTTTACAATGTTCATCGGGTGGCATGAATTGCATGATAACTTGATTCTGCGGGTCGTTACGATTATGGCGATACCAAATTTATATAGTTTTATTTTTTACAAAATAATTTGTTTTTGTGACGCTGCATTCGAAGATGAACTGCATAGTTTTTCAATGCAACAGCACTTCATAGGGCGGGAAGGGGTTAAAACCCACTCTCTGAAGCCCCCCTTCAAGATACATTTCAACTAATCTGGTCCCCATGGCAGAAATCTGTCTTTCCATCTGGCACCTCCAGCAGACTCCTTTCAGTCTAGTTTGATTTCTTTTACCTCAGAGTTCCTCTTTTTCCCTTTTTTTAATTTCTTCTCTCCCCCTTTTTTTGAACTATTTCTAACAGGGGCTGTGCAGGATTAGAAAAATATGGCTGCTTTCTTCCAAAAACAGCACCACACCTATCCCCAGGTTGTATCTGGTATTGCAGGTTTGCTCCATTGAAGTGAATGGTAATGAGCTGTAGTACCACACACAACCTATGGACAGGTGTGGTGCTGGTATTTGGAGAAAGCAGACAAGTTATCTCATCCTGGACAACTCTTTGTCATGTATTGTTCTTGTGCGGAGATGCTCTCTGCATTATCCCTTTTCCTTTATGGCCGCTGATATGTTCTATTCAGCTTTATGGCCTCTGTACTAAGTTCATTTCCAGTCATTAAAGGGTTAACACTTCAGACCACTGTGGGTGACGTCACAATGTATGAGTTGTGCAGTGGTAATAAATTCCTGTAGTAATGATGATGAAGGTGCTGATGTCATAAATACAAATGTTTATGACATAAAGAAGATTCCATATTAGAAGGTTTTACTGCCACATTCAGCGCCATATTGGATGGGACTGAGGACCTTGAGCTTGACTTCCCCACCAATGCCGACCTGATGTAATTTGGAGGTTCTAGCAGGGAAACCCTTCACCCCAGACCACTTCTTCATCACAGTGATGCCATCCTCTTCATACGGGTTGTCTGTAATAGAGGGGGGTTTCCAGCAGGAGATCCCCCCCTATTAGCCAGAGCGGAGACAGGTGCTACAAGGAGGCATCTGGAGGACCCGTCTCATCCGTGGATCGCTTATTCATTTTAATGGGAGCCCAGGAAGAGAGACATCCGCCTAGCCAACCAGATCAGCCGATTTATGTGTTTTATGTCGTTCGTTCATTGTAATGTCTTTCCTTAAAAATCTGAGAAAATGTACAAATTCTGTTACAAATGATATTTTGGCACCTTCTAAGCCCAGAGGAAGGGCAATCCTCCAGCCATGGTTTCCCTAGAGGTTTCCCCCACAGGGGGTTTTCCTTTCCTGCGTGCTGGAGGGTGACTCTTCGTGAGTCGGAGGTTTGCCATTTTGGGTTTGGTCATATAATATAATAAAAGTTTTGACCATTTAACACCCAATTATAATGTTTTGTGTCTTTATTTTGCATTCTTTGGTTTGGTGATTGGGATTCTGGGTCTATCACATATCACAAAATCATAAGGCCGGACATCTACTTCCCACACTGACATAGAATGGAGACAACAAGCGTTGCAGCACAATTAAGTGTACACATCCTTACTAGAGATGAGCGAACTTATGAAAAGTTTGTTTCGGCTGGTTCGCCAAATTTCACGAAAAAGTTTGATTCGAACCGAACTAGTTCTGACCGAACCTGTAATTTCCGTGCGCCGAGCATGGTACTGTCCAGGGTGCTGATAGAGTTAATGGGCTGCACTGATCGGCGGTAACTCTTTCAGCAACCTTGACAGTACATGCTCGGCGCGCGGAAAATACAATTTTAATGTAATTAAAAAAAATAAAAAATACGTTCATACTTACATTCCTCCTGTCCGGCCTCCAGCGATGACGTTTCATCCATGTCGCCGCTGCAGCCAATCACAGGCTGTAGTGGCGGTCACGCACGTCATGTGACCGCCTCTGCAGCCAATCACAGGCTGTCGCGGCCGCTGCAGCCAATCACAGGCTGCCGCGGCCTCTGCGGCCAAATACAGGCTACCGCGGCCGCTGCAGCCAATCACAGGCTGCCGTGGCCTCTGCAGCCAAATACAGGCTGCCGCGGCCGCTGCAGCCGATCACAGGCTGCCGCGTCAGGAAAGAAGGTCGGACTGGAGGAAGAAGAGGGACTCGTCACCAAGACAATTGATTGATAGAGACAAGTGGCTGCCGATTAGTATAATATTTTTGTAATGTTTTTTCTGCCCGCCCAGGTTCGGTCAAAACGTGTTTGGCCGAACCCGGTGAAGTTCGGACTCGCTGCGAACCGAACTTTTCGCGATGTTCGGACCGAAACCGGGTTCGGTTGTCCCGGTTCGCTCATCTCTAATCCTTACATTAAGATATTGTATTACGGTCTGTAGCCTTTGGGGGGAATATATTAACCTTTCTACAACAGTTTACTAGCGTAGAAAATTCACAAAATGCGCAAATGTCGACATTTTTGGGGGCAAAAAATGGGCGGGGCTTAGCAGAAATGGCCAACAATTTTACTATAATTTACGCCAGTAACTGATGTAAATTATAGCAGAAATCTATATGTATAGTGCGGCCCAGATTTATCTCTGGGGGGCGTAACTAGGCAAAGGTCCGTGCCAGACCCATACCTCCCCCCAATCAGACTGTTTGCCCCCCCAATCAGACAATAAAATACATTTAAAAAATGTACTTTAAATGTACAGCAGGCCGCAGCACGTGGAAAGTACTGATGACAGGCCGCAGCACGTAGAGAGTACTGATGACAGGCCGCGTTGCAACTAAAAGATGCGACACATTTATTAAGAGTCGTTCGCCTGTTAATAAATGTGTTGCATCTTACTCCAGCAAACTGTTTAATAGGACTGCTGTATGAAACACCAGTATTAAAGGGAATGTGTCGCTAGGAATAATATATTTTTTTTTTCAGTTAAACAGTTAGTACATAAATGATTACACATTGTTTTAATTTTTTTAATTTTTTCACAAGTCAGGAAATATTATAAATTAGATTCTAATTTATAACATTTCCATGTGCTGGTCACTAGAGGGAGCAATTCCCAAAATTGCAGCATTGGCATGTGGTAAAGCAACCTCATTGTCTTATGCTGCAAATTTGGAGTAGACACACTCGCTCTGCCCCAGCACACACCAGTAAACATACCCAGGGAGAGTATTTTGCAGGCCGAAAAAATCTGCCTCAATATTCCTTAAAGAATTTTGAGGCAGATTTTGACCTGCACACACTATCTTGCTGCGTTTTTGCTGCATTTTTTGCCCGCTGCGATTGAGGACAGCAGACAAAAAACGCAGCGAAAAATGTATTTTCTGCCTCCCATTGATTTCGATGGGAGGTCAGGGGCGGAACCGCGGCAAGAAAGGACGTGCTGCTTTTTATTTTTTCCGCGACTGGCTCCCATTGATTTCAGATTAAATCAATGGGAGGCGGTTTTTGGAGTTTTTTGGTGCTGATTCTGACGCAGTGTCCGAGTCAATATCAAGGCCCAAAAACTCTGTGAACTGGGCCTTATTGTTAGGGTAAGAAACACACTAGGCATGAACACTGCAGATTTTATGCAACACATTTCATTGCAGAAAATACGCAGCGTATTACAGTCGCAGCCGAGTGGATGGGATTTGAACAAATCTCATTCACACGCTGCAAAAAAAATTGACTTGCAGTGTGGCTTTTTAAGCTGCAGCATGTCAATGTATTCTGTGGAATCGCCGCTCCTCTGTTGCGGAAATGCTGCGGTTCTGCCGCAAAAATCACGAATGAGAAAAAAAAAAAGGTATTTTTTTAAATTGATAAAAAAGTTTAGACTTGCCCCGGCCGTAGTCCTGGTGACGCGATCCTCTATTCTTAGCGCAGCCCGGCCTCCTGTCATGACGTTTCATCCCATGTGACTGCTGCAGCGGTCACATGGTCTACAGTGTCATCCTAGGAGGCGGGGCTACGTTCAGAAGAGAGAGATGCGTCACCTAAACTACGGCCGGGGCAAGTCTAAACTTTTTTTTCCCTGCAGGATTCCCGCAGCGGACACGCCTCACGAAACCTGCGCCACTATTTGGTGCGGTTTTGCTGGCGGAATTCCCTGCGGCTACCGGGGCGGATAAGCTGTGTAGTTTTACTCAGCATATCCGCCTAGTGTGTCCCTTATGATGTCGCTCCTGGAGCTGCTGCCGGTCTCTAAATAGGCAGTTGGTCCAGTAGAATTTGTAATTATATTTTTTTGTGAACCAGCTTAAAGGACGAGTGTTGTGAATTTTTATTTTTTTTATATCAATTTGCTTTTAGTGTTTTATTAAAAAAATTGTTATTTATTTGTGTGTTTGTGTTTTACTTTTTTTTATTTTTGCACTTTTTCTTGTCCATGGGGATTTCCATTTTTTTTTCCATCTCTGTATGTGTCGATTAACGACACATACAGACATGGAATACGGCACATACAGCCCCATAGTGAATGCGAACGGGACCCGTTCCATCCACTATGCTGTACGCCGTGGGAACGCCGCATGCGCCGCTCCCACACAGTCCAAATTGAAGGTCTTCGGCCGAGTGACATCCGGCGCCATTTTCTTGTGGACCGGAAGCCGCGGCCGGACAGTAAGATTACTACTTCCGGTCGCGGCTTCTGGACTTGTGCACTTAGAGGGAGCAGACGGAGCGGACGGACCGGAGGGAGCGGCGGCGGCAGGTGCAGGTAAGTCAGGTCTGTGTATGTACGTGTTTTAGTGTGTGATTACTACTTTATCTAAGCCTACTACACTGTGTATTAGCTAAAAAAAAAAATGGCGACACAGTGTAGGAGGTTTGACCGTTCAATCCCCTCCTTTCTCCTGGCACTAGCCAGGATAAAGGAGGGGGGATTATGTGAGCTCACTAGAGCGAGTGTGTATTCTCAAATTTTGCAGCATAAAGCAATGTGGTTGCTTTACCACATGCCAATGCTGCAATTTTGGGAATTGCTCCATCTAGTGACCAGCGCTGGGAAATGTTATAAATTAGAATCTAATTTATAATATTTCCTGACTCATGAAAAAATGAAAAAAATTAGAACAATGTTTAATACACTAACTATTTAACTAAAAAAAAAATAATAATTCTAGCGACACATTCCCTTTAAAAAAATACAAAACTTTTGTGTGAGGCTGGATTCACATGAGCATGTTCGGTCCGTAAAGGTCGGAACATATTTCAGCTGCAAGTCCTGGACCGACCACACTGCAGGGAGCCGGGCTCCTAGCAACATAGTTATGTACGACACTAGGAGTCCCTGCCTCGCTGCGGGACAAATGTCCCGTACTGTAATCATGTTTTCAGTACCGGACAGTAGTTCCACGGAGAGGCAGGGACTCCTAGCGTCGTACATAACTATGATGCTAGGAGCCCGGCTCCCTGCAGTGTGTTCGGTCCGAGACTTGCGGCCAAAATACGTTCCGTCCTTTACGGACGTAACATGCTCGTGTGAACCCAGCCTGAGGCTTTGTTCACAGCTGCGTAGGAAGCTCCGTTGCAGATCTGACAGAGAATAACGGATACAGTAGTGCTGCATGCTGCACTGTTGTTTTCGTTAAAACAACCAACACACCAACGGAAATCCGACAAAACCCATTAAAGTCAATTAAAGTGGGTTTCGTTGGCGGAAGGTGTTGTTTGTTGTGCAGCGGAACAGGCGCTTCTTATTTTTCCGTTGCTCTGCTCTGACAAAGGAGAATAACGGAAAGCTAAACGCAGGTGTGAACCCAGCCTAACATTTTGAGTAAAATAAAATTTGCACTCCCATGCAGGCGGAGCTGGTACGGAGCGGCGGTCAAGCATGTACTATGCTGTTTCCGTCATTCCCATAGACTTTGAATGAAATGGAAGCGTGCACGCTTGACCGCCGCTCAATTCAATGTCCCCCTCACTGTGGGGGTGCAGTGAGGAGGATCTGGGGGTTTGGGACCCTCGTTCTTATGAACACAAAAAAAAAAACAATTATACTGTAAAATTATTGTTAACCCACCTGCTGGCCTCACTTTCTTGCCTGCCGCTCCGTTCCCTCATTCTGGTCCCAGTTGTCCGGGATCCAAGATGGCTGCTACTGCCTCAGACTTGCATATAGAAAGCGTTGCCTGCCAGTCCGAGACATGCCGCCACCTCCTTCACTGCTGTCGGAATCTCTGTGTCCATCTCTTCTGACACGTCTGGCTTCTTGAAAGGGGTTCCGTCTGCAGCAACATCCTCACTGACAGCGCCAGGGTTGGCATGAATCATCTTGTGTATGTAAGTATATCACATTGTATGCTTGTAATGGCCTTATATGTTTTATTGTCTGTGTTTTTTTACAGGTTTGAGTATCTTGGACTATTTAAGATCGTCGTAGGATCGAAATTTTACCAATAAAATGATCAAAACGGGCTGTAGGGGGGGCGCAGTTTATTTCAATAAAGTATTTTTTATACATTTTTCCACTGTATAACAGAACTAGTAATCGAGGTGTCTGACTGACACCTCTCCATTACAATTGCTAGGGTTTGGTGTCAGCCAGAAGTGTGCTATGTCCACTTTTGGCTGACACCAACCCCTTTTCCCCAGTACCCAACGCACCAGGGCTACTGGGAAGAGCCGAGGACTATTGGGTGGCCCCTGGGACGGCCACAGGCTGGTGTTTTTAGGATGGGAGGGAACCAATAGCCATGGACCTTCCCATCCTGAGAATTTCAAACTGCGGTTGTTGGTTTTTCTTGGCTGAATAGAGCAATAGGAGGACCACACATGTTTTTTTGTTTAATCATTTTTGTTTAATAATTTTTAAGAAAAGCATTACATATATTATATATATATATATATATATATATATATATATATATATATATATATATATATATATAAAAAACATGGAGAAAATAGCTGCAGTCTGATTATCCGGATGGGAAGGTCCATGGCTATTGGTCCCCTCCTATCCTAAAAACACCAGCCTGTGGCTGCCCATTACGTTGTTTGGGCTGCTCCTGATGGTTCTCGCCTCATCCCAGTAGCCCTGGTGCGTTGGCTACTGAGTTAATTGGAGGGATTAGTGTCAGCCAAAGGTGGATATAGCACATCACTGACTGACACCAAGCCCTAGCGATTGTAATGGAGAGGTGTCAGTCAGACACATTGATTACTAGTTCTGTTACATAATTGAAAAAAATATAACAAACACTTTATTGAAATAAACTGCCCCCCCCCCCTACAGCCCGCCTTGACCATTTTATTGGTAAAAATTCGATCCCACGACAATCCAACGTAGTCCAAGACACGGAAACCTTTAAAAATAACAGACAATAAAACATAGAAGACCGTTACAAGCATACAATGTGATATACTTAAAGAGGCTCTGTCACCACATTATAAGTGCCCTCTCTTCTACATAATCTGATCGGCGCTGTAATGTAGATAATTGTTTTTTATTTTGAAAAACTATCATTTTTGACCAAGTTATGAACAATTTTAGATTTATGCTAATTAGTTTCTTAATAGACAACTGGGTGCTTTTTAACAACTGGGCGTTGTACAGAGGAGTGTATGACGCTGACCAATCAGTGACCAATCAGCTTCATACACTTCTCATCGTTCCAGCCCAGCTACTTTCACTGCACAGCGTGATCTCGCGAGATCACGCTGTGCTGTCACATACTCCCACATTAACTTTACCGAAGTGTCTTGGGAGTGAATAGGCATCACCTCCAGCCAGGACACAATGTCTATTCACAATGCCACAACTTTGGTAAAGTTTCTGTGGGACTTACTCACAGCACAGCGTGATCTCGTGAGGTCACGCTGTGCAGTGAAAGAAGCTGGGCTAGAACGATGAAGTGTATGACGCTGATTAGTCGCTGATTGGTCACTGATTGGTCAGCGTCATGCACTTCTCTGTACAATGCCCAGTTGGTAAAAAGTTAAAAAGCACCCAGTTGTCTATTAAGAAACTAATTAGCATAAATTTTAAATTGTTCAGAACTTGGTCAAAAATGATAGTTTTTCAAAATAAAAACCACTGTTATCTAGATTACAGCGCCGATCAGATTATCTAGGAGATAGGGCACTTATAATCTGGTGACAGAGCCTCTTTAAATACAGAAGATGATTCATGCCAACCCTGGCGCTGTCTTGCTCCGTCCTCCACTGACGTGCTGTCAGTGAGGATGTTGCTGCAGCCGGAACCCCTGTCAAGAAGCCAGCAGGACAAGTGTCAGAAGAGATGAACACAGTGCTGACATCATCAGTGCTTGTCCTTTGGAGAGCAGTGAAGAAGGCGCATGTCTCAGATTTGCAGTTAATACTTTCTATATACAAGTCTGAGACAGTAGCAGCCATCTTGGATTCTGGAAAACGGGGACCGGAATGAGTAAGCAGAATCAGAAACAAGTGAGGCCAGCAGGTAAGTTATCAATAATTTTGCAGTATTTAATTAGTTGTTTTTTTGGACTGAATGGTTGCTTTTTAACCAGTAAGCAGCAGCTCCAGTGTGCGTCTAGCTGGGGTGTATTTACGTTGCTGAGCGGTCTCATGCTGCAATCTAGCACATCTTGACGTCACGCTCAATGTCATAAGCGTTAACCCTAAAGTTTAAAACTCTGTAGAACTAATGACGAAGCTCTTTACAAAATTTATATATATTTATTTTTTCTTTCACTTAATAACTTTTATTATTTCTAAAGGTCCAAAGCGCTGAAGAGCAATCCCAGCGACGCCAACTGCTGTGTCTGGATAGGGCAGAGGGAGCGGCTCAGCTTCAGTGTGTGGTAAGCGCTTGTGAGCCCCCCCCCCCCTGCTGAAGAGAAGAGAAGACTGCAAAGGTAAGTGTAAAATGAATAAATGGGTTACATAGAGAATTAGAATAATATTTACACACAGGGGTGTAACTACATTGTGCTGGGCCCCTTGCCACACTTTGGAATAGCCTCATCCACCTTAAAGAGGCTCTGTCACCACATTATAAGTGCCCTGTCTCCTACATAAGGAGATGGGCGCTGTAATGTAGGTGACAGCAGTGCTTTTTATTTAAAAAAAACTATCTGTTTTCACCACTTTATTTTCGATTTTAGATTTATGCTAATGAGTTGCTTAATGCCCAAGTGGACGTGTTTTTACTTTAGACCAAGTGGGCGTTGTACAGAGGAGTGTATGACGCTGATCAATCAGTGACCAATCAGCA
The DNA here is from genome assembly GCF_050947455.1 of Rhinoderma darwinii. Taxonomy (NCBI): domain Eukaryota; kingdom Metazoa; phylum Chordata; class Amphibia; order Anura; family Rhinodermatidae; genus Rhinoderma; species Rhinoderma darwinii. The sequence continues at coordinate 268,343 of NW_027461845.1, read as the reverse complement.
TCATGCACTCCTCTCCATTCATTTAAGCAGCGCATAGGGATCCTTTTAGATCACTATGTGCTGTCTTATACTAACACATTAACGATACTGAAGTGTTTAGACAGTGAATAGATATTCCACTGGATGTCTATTCACAATCCCTGTACTTTGTAACTCTGTCTGTGGTAGTTACAGCAGAGGAAGCGTAATCTCGTTGTAACCTGTCATCTACAGCGTAATTTCGCGAGATTACGCTTCCTCTGCTGTAACTACCACAGGAACTGTAACAAAGTGCAGGGACGAAACGCGTGTCGGGTCCAGCAGCGGTCCCCCCCTCCCGGTCCTGATCTCCTGGCTATCCTTGTACTGTGTAGGTGTAGGTATACTGCCATTTGTATGTTCATTTTGTCTAAGATTGCACTTGCATCTTTCCCAAGTATAGTTATCTATCTGTGCAAACGTACCATACCTAGCACCTGCTTTAAATGATTGATCCATGCACTTTAGCTCTCTGGGTGATCGCATGACCAATTTACCATCTGGGGGGGGGGGCACGCTGCTTTTATGTTCTGATTCCATCTTTTTACGAGGGCTTATGTTATTTTATTGTGTATAGTTGTTTTTATGTGATTTCTTGTGTCTAATTGCCTTTAATAAAGATTGTACGTAACTTTTCTATTTATCTGGTCGTGCGTGACCTGTCTCTTTTTCTGGTTTGTTATATCAGTCACTAGGACCATTGGTACATTTTGGGGCATTGTTCGGTTTGGTAAACAGCACATAGAGATCTAAAAGGATCTCTATTAACTGCCTAAATGAATGGAGAGAAGTGCATGACGCTCATTGGTCACTGATTGGTCAGCGTCATACACTCCACTGTACAACACCCACTTGGTCTAAAGTAAAAACACGCCCACTTGGGCATTAAGACACTCATTAGCATAAATCTAAAATCGCTAATAAAGTGGTGAAAATAGATCGTTTTTTTAAATAAAAAGCACTGCTGCCACCTACATTATAGCGCCCATCTCCTTATGTAGGAGACAGGGCACTTATAATGTGGTGACAGAGCCCCTAAGCATGTCCCTAAGTAACATGGTCGTGTGAACCCAGCCTTAAGTGGGGCTCGCAGATTCCAGGTTGACCCAACCCCCTCTGACCGCAATTGTTATGCCACTGTTTTAACAACCTGTTTTTCCTCTGCTCTTATGTATCTATTTTTGATCATAGACGGGGTTTAGGATTGTACCGAAACAAACCCTGTATCTGCTATTTTGTTTATCTGAACCTGTCGGCCTGTTAACCCCTTCCCGCACCTTGACGTTAATGAACGTCAATGTGTGCAGTAACTTCGCGCACCTTGACGTTCACTAACGTCAGTGCTTTGACAGTTAACCGCCGCGCGGCGCTACACCGCAGCGGCGGTTAACTGTGCAGGGTGTCAGCCCTGCTCTCCCTGTTGCCGATCAGCGGCCTGTCGCCGCTGAAATCGGCAATTAACCCCTTCGATGCGGTGGTCGATTGCGATCCCCACATTGAAGAGGTTTACAGCGGATCGGCAGCCCCCCACATGTATTTGCGGGGGCTGGCGATCCTTCTCACGGCAACCAGAGGCCAGACAATGACCTCCGGGTTGCCATGTACGGAAGCCTCGGAGGATCAGCCTCCGGCCGTTCCTCCTCTGCTTCCTGTCAGTGTGACAGTTACGTCACAATGACAGTTAGAACACATTACACTACGTGTGTAGTGTAATGTGTTCCAGCAGCGATCAGAGCTGCAAGTCTAAGTGTCCCCTAGTGGGACAAGTAAAAAAAGTAAAAAAAAGATAATAAAAATGTTTTGAAAAAGTGTAAAAATAAAAGTTAGAAGTGACATAAACAAAGAATGCTTTTTTTCCTATAATAAGTCTTTTATTATAGGAAAAAAATTAACACGATAAAAAAAGTACACATATGGTATCACCGCGTTCGTAACGACCCCGACTATAAAACTGTAATATTATTTTTCCCGCACGGTGAACACCGCGAAAAAAATAAACGAAAAACAGTGCCCGAATCACAATTTTTTGGTTACCAACCCTCCCAAAATATACAATAAAAAGTGATCAAAAAGTCGCATGTACGCCAAAATGGTACCAATACAAACTACAACCCGTCCCGCAAAAAACAAGCCCTTACACCGCATTTTTGACTGAAAAATAAAAAAAGTTATCGCTCTCAGAATATGGTGACACAAAAATTAATTTATTTTATAAATAAGTGATTTTATTGCACAAACGCTGCAAAACATCAAAAAGTTATATACGTCTGGTATCGCTGTAATCGTATCGACCCGCAGTATAAAATATAATGGTAATTTATAGCCCAGGGTGAACGCCATAAAAAACAGTTTCAGAATTGATGGTTTTTGGTCACCTTGCTTGCCAAAAAATTGAATAAAACGTGATCAAAAAAATTTCTAGTACCCCAAAATGGTACCAATGAAAACTACAGATTGTCCCGCAAAGAATAAACCCTCACCCAGCTCCGGTGGAAAAAAAATAAAACCGTTCTGGCTCTCAGAATATGGCGATGCAAAATGTGCAGTGTTCCAAAAGCAGATAAGATCGGGCGCCATTTATCAATGCGACACCGGCCACATATCTGCGGATTATTATTTATTTACTGCATTATTATACCCTCTTATTATACCCTGATGTACCCCGCACAGATAACATGTACCCTGATATACTCCGCACAGATAACATGTACCCTGATGTACCCCGCACAGATTACATATGCCCCCACATTATATATTGAGACACCAGTAAAACCCCAAACAGAACTACTACCAAGCTACATCTGCGCCCCAAAAGCCAAATGCTGCTCCCTCCCTTCTGAGCCCTGCAGCGTGCCCAAACACCAGTTTACGCCCATAGATATGGCATCGCCATACCCAGGAGAACCCGCTTAATATTTTATGAGGTATTCGTCTTCAGTGGCACAAACTGGGCATAACATGTAGTGCACTAAAATGGCATATGAGTGGAAAATTTTAATTTTTACTCTGCACCATCCGCTGCACATTAACCCCTGCGCGCACCACAACATAGCATGTCGTAGTGTGTGTGGGGGGGGGGGTGATGCATGGAGCGTCTCACGTGAAAAATAAAGCATTTAAAACGGCAAAATCCCTGTTTTTTGGTCACCTTGGCTCTACCTAAAAATGTAATAAAAAGTGCTCAAAAAGTTGTATGTACCAAAAAATGGTACCAATAAAAACGACCGCTCGTCCCTCAATAAATAAGCCCTCATACCGCTCTATTGACTGAAAAATAAAAAAGTTGTGGCTCTTGGAACGCGGGGAGGAAAAAACTAAAAAGGAAAAGAAAAAAATGGATCAGTCCAGAAAGGGTTAATTACTTTCTAATGAAAAACCATTTATGACCACATGTGAGGTATTGCCGTACTCGGGAGAAATTGCTTTACAAATGTTGGGCGGCATTTTCTCCTTTATCCTTTGTGAAATTGAAAAAATACAACATTTTAGTGGAAGAAATGTTGATATTCATTTTCACGGCCTAATTCTAATAAATCCTGCAAAAGACTTGTGGGGTCTAAATGCCCACTATATCCCTAGATAGATTCTTTAAGTGGTGTAATTTCCACTTTTGGGGGGTTCCACTGTTTGGCCTCTCAGGGGCTTTGCAAATGCGACATGGCACCCAAAAACCATTTCAGCTAAATTTGATCTCCAAAAGACAAATAGCGCTCCTTCCCTTCTAAGCTCTGCTGTGGGTCCAAACAGCCGTTTATTACCACATATGGCATATTTCCGTAATCGGGAGAAATTGTTTTACAAATGTTGGGGTGCTTTTTCTCCTTTATTCCTTGTAAAAATTAAAAATGGCTACCTTTTTTCAGAAAAAAAGTAGATTTTTACCTTTACAGAATAATTCCAATGAATTCAGCAAAACAACTGTGGCATCAAAATGCTAACTTTACCCCTAGAAAAATTCCTTGATGAGTGTAGTTTCCAAAATGGGGTCACTTTCCGGGTGTTTCCACTATTTTGTTCCCTCCAGTGCAATTCAAACGCGACACGGCACTGAAAACTATTCCAGCAAAATCAGAATTTCAAAATCCAAATGGTGCTCCTTTCCTTCTGAGTCCTGCTGTGGGTCCAAACTGCAGTTTATTACCACATATGGGGTATTGCTGTAATCGGGAGAAATTGCTTTACATATGTTGGGGTGTTTTTTCTCTTTTATTCCTTGAAAAAATAAAAAAATTCTACGTTTTTTTCAGAAAAAAAGTAGATTTTCATCTTCACATACTAATTCAAATACATTTTGCAAAAAAACTGTGGGTTCAAAATGCTAACTATACCCATAGATAAATTCCTTGAGGGGTGTAGTTTCCAAAATGAGGTCACTTTTGGGGGTTTTTATTGTTTTGGCCCCACAAGACCTCTTCAAACCTGACATGATACCTAAAATATATGCTAAAAAAAAGGAGGCCACAAAATCCACTAGGTGCTTCTTTGCTTCTGAGGCCTGTATTTCAGTAAATTAGCGCACTAGGGCCACATGTGGGATATTTCTAAAAACTGCAGAATCTGGGCAATAAATAATAAGTTCCATTTCTCGGGTAAAAACTTCTGTGGTATAGAATTTTTTTTATTACAAATGAATTTTGTAAAAAAAAAATGACATTTGTAACTTTCACCTCTACTTTGCTTTAATTCCTGTGAAACGCCTAAAGGGTTAAAACACTTTCTGAATGCTGTTTTGAATACTTTGAGGGGTGCAGTTTTCAAAATGGGGTGATTTATGGGGACTTTCTAATAAATAAGACCCTCAAAGCCACTTCAGAACTGAACTGGCCCCTGTAAAAATCGGCTTTTGAAATTTTCTTCAAAATATGAGAAATCGCTGCTAAAGTTCTAAGCCTTGTAACGTCCTAGAAAAATAAAATAATGTTCAAAAAACGATGCCAAACTAAAGTAGACATATGGGGGATGTTAACTAGTAACTATTTTGTGTGGTATTACTATCTGTTTTACAAGCAGATACATTTAAATTTAGAAAAATGCTAATTTTTGCAAATTTTCTTCAAATTTTGGTGTTTTTTACAAATAAATATTGAATTTATCGACCAAATTTTTTCCGTAACATAAAGTACAATATGTCACGAGAAAACAATCTCAGAATCACTTTGATAGGCAAAAGCATTCCGGAGTTATCACCACATAAAGGGACACATGTCAGATTTGAAAAATCGGCTTCGTCCTGAAGGCCAAAACAGGCTCAGTCCTGAAGGGGTTAACAATGGATGTTAAGAAGGGCATCAAAACAAAGGACACAAGAATCCATCTTGTTTAATAATAAATACTGAAGCACGAGAGATCAATTACCGGTTTCTTCAACGGCATAGAGCCAAAAGTTTGGAGAAATATCAAAAAATTATTCCGAAAAAACGAACCCATGTTAAATCCGGATCCAGTCCTGACACAAATTGTGGGTAAAGGCAGCCCTTGGGTCACCTAGAGGATGAGATCTCTTAGTTACATGTTGTCACAAGTCTTTTCTACAGTGTCGCTAACAACAAAACTTGACTTCCCCCCCCAAAAATTTTTTTTTAAAAAGTACGTATGATATTGATGTGTTTTTACAAATTGTACTAAGCATCATGTCATTTATGGCATTAAATGCAAACATTGTGATCGCGTGTATGTACGGATGTAGCCATCTTTATCGTGACTCGGATAACTTGCTGCAGCGTGATATCACACAACAAAAGCCATTAAAAAGTCATTGAAAAAACACTGCCACTGTGTATTTAAAGAGGCTCTGTCACCACATTATAAGTGGCCTATCTTCTACATAATGAGATCGGCGCTGTAATGTAGAGAACAGTGGTCCTAGTAATAAAGAGGCTCTGTCACCACATTATAAGTGCCCTATCTTCTACATGATGTGATTGGCGCTGTAATGTAGATAACAGTGGTCCTAGTAATAAAGAGGCTCTGTCACCACATTATAAGTGCCCTATCTTCTACATAATGAGATCGGCGCTGTAATGTAGAGAACAGTGGTCCTAGTAATAAAGAGGCTCTGTCACCACATTATAAGTGGCCTATCTTGTACATAATGTGATCGGCACTGTAATGTAGATAACAGTGGTCCTAGTAATAAAGAGGCTCTGTCACCACATTATAAGTGGCCTGTCTTCTACATAATGAGATCGGCGCTGTAATGTAGATAACAGTGGTCCTAGTAATAAAGAGGCTCTGTCACCACATTATAAGTGGCCTATCTTGTACATAATGTGATCGGCACTGTAATGTAGATAACAGTGGTCCTAGTAATAAAGAGGCTCTGTCACCACATTATAAGTGGCCTGTCTTCTACATAATGAGATCGGCGCTGTAATGTAGATAACAGTGGTCCTAGTAATAAAGAGGCTCTGTCACCACATTATAAGTGGCCTATCTTGTACATGATGTGATCGGCGCTGTAATGTAGATTACATCAGTGTTTTTTAATTAGAAAAATGATCATTTTTGGCGGAGTTATGACCTATATTAGCTTTATGCGAATGAGTTTCTCAATGGACAACTGGGCGTGTATTTACTATATGACCAAGTGGGCGTTGTAAAGAGGAGTGTATGACACTGACCAATCAGCGACCAATCCGCGTCATACACTTCTCTCCATTCATTTACACTGCAGATAGCGATATACTGTATCTATATCGCTATTTGCAGCCACATAAACACACTATAACGCTACTCATGTGTCATGACAATTAATATACATACGTGTATTCATTCCCCTGACCACTTCTGTAGTGTCTCTGTGATTTACAGCATAGCAGGGGTAGTCTCGCGAGATTACGCTGTAAACTGTCATTCACAGCGAGATCTCGCTGTGCTGTGCTGTAAATCACAGAGACGTGCAGAGAAGTGGTCAGGAGAATGAATACACGTCACGTCCTGGCTGGAGGTAATGTATATTCATGGTCATGACACATGAGTAGCGTTATAGTGTGTTTATGTGACTGCAAATAGCGATATAGATATATCGCTATCTGCAGAGTAAATGAATGGGGAGAAGTGTATGACGCTGATTTGTCACTGATTGGTCAGCGTCATACACTCCTCTGTACAACGGCCACTTGGTCATATAGTAAAACACGCCCAGTTGTCCATTGAGAAAGTCATTAGCATAAAGCTAAAATAGGTCATAACTCCGTCAAAAATGATCGTTTTTCTAAATAAAAAACACTGATGTAATCTACATTACAGCGCCGATCACATCATGTACAATATAGGCCACTTATAATGTGGTGACAGAGCCTCTTTATTACTAGGACCACTGTTATCTACATTACAGCGCCGATCACATTATGTACAAGATAGGCCACTTATAATGTGGTGACAGAGCCTCTTTATTACTAGGACCACTGTTATCTACATTACATCGCCGATCACATCATGTACAAGATAGGCCACTTATAATGTGGTGACAGAGCCTCTTTATTACTAGGACCACTGTTATCTACATTACAGCGCCGATCACATCATGTACAAGATAGGCCACTTATAATGTGGTGACAGAGCCTCTTTATTACTAGGACCACTGTTATCTACATTACAGCGCCGATCACATCACGTACAATATAGGCCGCTTATAATGTGGTGACAGAGCCTCTTTATTACTAGGACCACTGTTATCTACATTACAGCTCCGATCACATCGTGTACAATATAGGCCACTTATAATGTGGTGACAGAGCCTCTTTATTACTAGGACCACTGTTATCTACATTACAGCGCCGATCACATCATGTAGAAGATAGGGCACTTATAATGTGGTGACAGAGCCTGTTTAAGGCGTTGAAAGTCAAGATAAAGCCGGCTACATCTGTAGGGCGCATGATTAGAAAGTTCAAAACGCGCATTGTAGAACACATTTCAGATACAAAAACAAAAAAACACTAATGCCTCCCGGTGCAGAAAAACACTTCTTAGAAACACATAATGGCAATTTTTAAAGCTTATGGGGGAAATGTATTAACCTTTCTACGCCAGTTTTCTAAAAGGGGGCTTCCCAAAAGTGGGGGGGGTGACAGCAGCTCAACAAATTTATAATAATTTACACCTGGCGTAAACTATAGTGGAAATCTACGCCTGCTAATAATTGTCAAAAATGTCACTATGTGGAGCGTAGCAAGGTAGAGGCCCATGCCAGGCTCCTCTCCGTCCCCTCTATCGGGCAATTAAATAAAAAATGAATGCTCACCTCACCACTCCTCTTCTGGTCCACTCATGTTCTCTCCGCAGCCTGCGGCTCATACAATGCACTGATGACGTTGAGTGCTGTGTCACATATAAAGGACCTGACGCTGCTCGGTGTCAGTGCATTGTATGGGCAGCAGGGAGCCTTAGGGGATCAAGGGGGAAGAAGAGAAGCGGAGAAAAGATTATACTTATTTTTTATTTTACATTATGTCCGATGGGTAGGGGGAATGGATGGAGCATGGCCGCGGTCGCTGCATAACGATTGTGGCGCACGAACGGCCGACAGATGTGACACATTTAATAAATGTATTTCATCTTACATAGTTACATAGTTACATAGTTACATATAGTTACATAGTTAGTACGGCTGAAAAAAGACACATGTCCATCAAGTTCAACCAAGGGAAGGGAAAAGGGAAGGAAAAATTTCTACACATAGGAGCTAATATTTTTTTGTTCTAGGAAATTATCTAACCCTTTTTTTAAAGCCATCTACTGTCCCTGCTGTGATCAGCTCCTGCGGTGTCTACTCTCCCTGCTGTGACCAGCTCCTGCGGTGTCTACTCTCCCTGCTGTGACCAGCTCCTGCGGTGGCTATTCCATAAATTCACAGTTCTCACTGTAAAGAAGCCTTGTCGCCTCTGCAGGTTGAACCTTTTTTTCTCCAGACAGAGGGAGCGCCCCCTTGTTTTTTGAGGGGGTTTTACAAGGAACAGGATTTCACCATATTTTTTGTATGTGCCATTAATATATTTATATAAGTTAATCATGTCCCCCCTTAGTCGTCTTTTTTCAAGGCTAAATAGGTTTAATTCTTTCAATCTTTCCTCATAACTTAAATTCTCCATGCCCCTTATTAGCTTTGTTGCTCTTCTTTGTATTTTTTCCAACTCCAGGGCATCCTTTCTATGAACTGGAGCCCAGAACTGAACTGCATATTCTAGATGAGGCCTCACTAATGCTTTGTAAAGTGGCATTATTACATCCCTGTCCCGCGAGTCCATGCCTCTTTTAATACACGACAATATCCTGCTGGCCTTTGAAGCAGCTGATTGACACTGCATGCTGTTATTGAGTTTATGATTTACAAGTACACCCAGATCCTTCTCAACAAGTGACTCCCCCAGTGTAGCTCGCCCTAGGACATATGATGCTGCAGATTATTACACCCAGATCCTTCTCAACAAGTGAATCCGCCAGTGTAGCGCCCCCTAGGACATATGATGCATGCAGGTTGTTGGTACCCAGATGCATAACTTTACATTTATCTACATTAAACTTCATTTGCCAAGTGGACGCCCAAACACTTAGTTTGTTTAAATCTGCCTGTAATTCATGAACATCTTCCATAGTCTGAACTATATTACATAGCTTGGTGTCATCTGCAAAAATAGAAATAGTGCTATTAATCCCTTCCTCTATATCATTAATAAATAAGTTGAATAATAGTGGTCCCAGCACTGAACCCTGGGGTCACCACTTATAACTGGGGACCATTCAGAGAAGGAATAATTGACCACAACTCTCTGGATACGGTCCTTGAGCCAATTCTCAATCCAATTACAAACTATATTTTCTAAACCTATAGTCCTTAATTTACCCATTAGGCGTCTATGGGGGACAGTGTCAAATGCCTTTGCAAAGTCCAAAAACACTAAATCCACAGCGGCCCCTCTGTCTAGACTTCTGCTCACCTCTTCATATAAACACTATATCCACAGCGGCCCCTCTGTCTAGGCTTCTGCTCACCTCTTCATATAAACACTATATCCACAGCGGCCCCTCTGTCTAGGCTTCTGCTCACCTCTTCATATAAACACTATATCCACAGCGGCCCCTCTGTCTAGGCTTCTGCTCACCTCTCATATAAACACTATATCCACAGCGGCCCCTCTGTCTAGGCTTCTGCTCACCTCTCATATAAACACTATATCCACAGCGGCCCCTCTGTCTAGACTTCTGCTCACCTCTTCATAAAAACAGATTAGGTTAGTTTGACAACTTCTGTCCTTAGTAAAACCGTGCTGGCTGTCACTTATAATGCTATTTATTGTCACATAATCCTGTATATAGTCCCTCAATAGCCCCTCAAACATTTTCCCCACGATGGATGTTAAGCTTACTGGTCTATAATTACCCGGGGAAGACCTAGAGCCCTTTTTGAAAATAGGCACCACATTTGCCCTGCGCCAGTCCCTTGGCACTATACCAGTCACTAGAGATTCTCTGAATATTATGAAAAGGGGGACAGAAATAACTGAACTAAGCTCTTTAAGAACTCTAGGGTGTAACCCATCTGGTCCCGGAGCCTTGCGCACATTTATTTTATTTAATTTAGCTTGGACCATCTCTACATTCATCCAATTCAGTATATCAACTGATATATTAACAGCACTGGCACCGGCTACATCAGCTGCTCTTTCTTCTGTTGTATATACAGAGCTAAAGAACCCATTTAGTAACTCTGCCTTCTCTTGATCCCCTGTGATCAACTCCCCATTACCATTATCTAGGGGTCCTACATGTTCAGACCTTGGCTTTTTAGCATTTATATGCTTGAAAAAAATTTTAGGATTTGTTTTACTATCCTTGGCCATCTGCCTTTCATTTTGTATTTTTGCTAATTTTATTACATTTTTACAGATTTTATTAAGCTCTTTATATTTTACAAAGGCTTCAGATGTACCCTCAGATTTGTATTTTTTAAATGCCCTTTTTTTGTCGTGTATTGTCCCTTTCACAGAAGGTGTAAGCCATGTGGGGTTTAATTTGAGTCGTTTATACTTGTTACCTATAGGAATACATTTTGCACTATAATAACTCAAAGTAGATTTGAAAATCTCCCATTTATCATTTGTTCCATTATTTGACATTAGTTCTTCCCAGTCCATATCCTGAATTGCCGCCCTCATCCTGGGGAAATTGGCTTTCTTAATATTAAGTGTTTTTGCCCTCCCAGCCTGCGTTTGTTTTTTACAGTATAGGTAAAATGTAACTATATTGTGATCACTGTTACCGAGGTTTTCACGAACATTGACATTCCCAACAAGATCTGCATTATTAGAAATGACCAGATCCAACAGAGCTTCACCTCTAGTCGGGTCTTCCACAAACTGGCCCATATAATTAAAATCTCCCATTATCACTACAGTGCCCGCCTGTGCAGCCCGCTCCATCTGTTTATATAGCTGACCTTCCATCTCCTCAGTTATATTGGGGGGTCTATAGATTACACCAAAAGTAATTTTTTCAGTGTTTACCTCCCTTTCTAGTTCCACCCACAAGGTTTCAACCTCCTCACAATCTTCACCCACTATTGTCTCTTTCACACTCGCCTTCATATCATTTCTCACGGGACAGAATGCCAGTAATATGAGGGGACAGGGACATAATGCCTGTAATATGAAGGATCAGGGACATAATGCCTGTAATATGAGGGAACAGGTGCATTATGCCGGTAATATGAAGGAACAGGGACATAATGCCGGTAATATGAAGGAACAGGGAGGTAATGCCGATAAAATGAAGGAACAGGGACATAATGCCGGTAATATGAAGCAACAGGGACAGAATGCCTGTAATATGAAGGAACAGGGACATAATGCCGGTAATATGAAGGAACAGGGACAGAATGCCTGTAATATGAAGGAACAGGGACATGATGCCGGCAATATGAAGGAACAGGGACATGATGCCGGTAATATGAAGGAACAGGGACATAATGCCTGTAATATGAAGAAACAGGGACATAATGCCTCAAAGATGAGGGAACAGGGACATATTACCGGCATTATGTCCCTGTGCCCTCCTACACGGGACATAATGCCAGTAATATGAAGGGACAGGGACATTATGACGGTAATATGAAGGAACAGGGACATAATGCCTGTAATATGAAGGAACAGGGACATAATGCCTCAAAGATGAGGGAACAGGGACATAATGCCTGTAATATGAAGGAACAGGGACATGAAGCCTGTAATTTAAAGGAACAGGGACATATTGTCTGTAATATGTAGGAACAGGGACATAATGCCTGTAAAATGATGGAACAGGGACATAATACCTGTAATATGAAGGAACAGGGACATAATGCCGGTAAGATGAAGGAACAGGCACATAATTCCGGTTCAGATGAGGGAACAGGGACAAAATGCCGGTAAGATGAAGTAACAGGGACATAATTCCTGTAATATGGAGGAACAGGGACATAAAGCCTGTAATATGAAGGAACAGGGACATGAAGCCTGTAATTTAAAGGAACAGGGACATATTGCGTGTAATATGTAGGAACAGGGACATAATGCCTGTAAAATGAAGGAACAGGGACATAATACCTGTAATATGAAGGAACAGGGACAAAATGCCGGTAAGATGAAGTAACAGGGACATAATTCCTGTAATATGGAGGAACAGGGACATAAAGCCTGTAATATTAAGGAACAGGGACGTGATGCCGGTAATATGAAGGAATAGAGACATAATGCCTGTAAGATGAGGGAAAAGGGACATAATGCCGGTTAGATGAGGGAACAGGGACATAATGCCGGTAATATGAAGGGACACGGATATAATGCCTGTAATATGAAGGAACTAGGACATAATGAATGTAATATGAAGGAACAGGGACATAATGCCGGTAATATGAAGGAACAGGGACATAATGCCTGTAAGATGAGGGAACTGGGACATAATGCCGGTAATATGAGGGAACAGGGACATTATGCCGTGTCCCTGTCTCCTGACCGTCTGTCTGCACTCGGCTGTCCCTAGCTCCTGACCTTCTCTCTGCACTCGGCTGTCCCTAGCTCCTGACCTTCTCTCTGCACTCGGTGTCCCTGGCTCCTGACCGTCTCTCTGCTCTCAGCTGAACCTTGTCTCCTGACCGTCTCACTGCACTTGGCTGTTCCTGTCTCCTGACCCACTCTCTGCCCTCGACTATCCCTGGCTCCTGACCGTATCTCTGCCCTCGACTATCCCTGGCTCCTGACCGTATCTCTGCACTCGGCTGTCCCTTGCTCCTGACCGTCTCTCTGCACTCGGCTGTCCCTTGCTCCTGACCGTATCTCTGCACTCGGCTGTCCCTGGCTTCTGACCGTCTCTGTTACCGGCTGTCCCTGTCTGCTGACCGTCTCTCTGCACTCGGCTGTCCCTGGCTCCTGACCGTCTCTCTGCACTCGGCTGTCCCTGGCTCCTGATCGTCTCTCTATACTCGGCTTTCCCTGACTCCTGACAGTCTCTCTATACTCGGCTGTCCCTGACTCCTGACCATCTCTCTATACTTGGCTGTCCCTGGCTCCTGACCGTCTCTCTGCACTCGGCTGTCCCTGACTCCTGACCGTCTCTCTGCACTCGGCTGTCCCGGACTCCTGACCGTTTCTCTGCACTTGGCTTTCCCTGACTCCTGACAGTCTCTCTATACTCGGCTGTCCCTGACTCCTGACCATCTCTCTATACTTGGCTGTCCCTGGCTCCTGACCGTCTCTCTGCACTCGGCTGTCCCTGACTCCTGACCGTCTCTCTGCACTCGGCTGTCCCGGACTCCTGACCGTTTCTCTGCACTTGGCTGTCCCTGGCTCCTGACAGTCTCTCTATACTCGGCTATCCCTGACTCCTGACAGTCTCTCTGCACTTGGCTATCCCTGTCTCCTGACCGTCTCTCTGCACTCGGCTGTCCCTGGCTCCTGATCGTCTCTCTATACTCGGCTGTCCCTGACTCCTGACCATCTCTCTATACTTGGCTGTCCCTGGCTCCTGACCGTCTCTCTGCACTCGGCTGTCCCTGACTCCTGACCGTCTCTCTGCACTCGGCTGTCCCGGACTCCTGACCGTTTCTCTGCACTTGGCTGTCCCTGGCTCCTGACAGTCTCTCTATACTCGGCTATCCCTGACTCCTGACAGTCTCTCTGCACTTGGCTATCCCTGTCTCCTGACCGTCTCTCTGCACTTGGCTGTCCCTGGCTCCTGACCGTCTCTCTGCACTCGGCTGTCCCTGGCTCCTGACCGTCTCCCTGCACTCGGCTGTCCTTGGCTACTGACCGTCTCTATGCAATCGGCTGTCCCTGGCTACTGACCGTCTCTCTGCTTCCGGCTGTCCCTGTCCTGTACTGTATGTGCTGGGACTTGGTTTCTTGTAATACAGGTGGAGCGTACTCTAATGTCTTGTCTGTTACAGTACACTAGAATCTGTTCCATCTGTTTTACATCAATACGTATGTGCTGGGTTTTATTTATACAGGTGAAGTAGACTCTGGTGTCTATTCTGTGCGGGGTTATTGTATTACAGGTGAAGCAAACTATAGTTGCTAGTCTGTTCCGGGTTATTGTAATACAGATGGAGCAGACTATAGCTTCTTGTCTGTGCCGGGTTATTGTATTACAGGTGGAGCAGACTATAGTTGCTAGTCTGTTCCGGGTTATTGTAATACAGATGGAGCAGACTATAGCTTCTTGTCTGTGCCGGGTTATTGTATTACAGGTGGAGCAGATTCTAGCGTACTGTATGTGCTGGGACTTGGTTTCTTGTAATACAGGTGGAGCAGATTCTAGCGTACTGTATGTGCTGGGACTTGGGTTCTTGTAATACAGGTGGAGCAGATTCTAGCGTACTGTATGTGCTGGGACTTGGGTTCCTGTAATACAGGTGGAGCGCACTCTAATGTCTTGTCTCTTACAGTACACTAGAATCTGTTCCATCTGTTTTACATCAATATGTATGTGCTGGGTTTTATTTATACAGGTGAAGTAGACTCTGGTGTCTATTCTGTGCGGGGTTATTGTATTACAGGTGAAGTAGACTATAGTTGCTAGTCTGTTCCGGGTTATTGTATTACAGGTGGAGCAGACTATAGTTTTTTATAGTTCTTTTTTTTGGTGCAAGGTTATTGTAGCCGCAAACTCTAGTGTGTTGAGTCGTTATTGTAATTGCCTGGTTATTGGAGGAGCAGTCTCTGGTTTCTTCTACACGCTGTAATAGAATAGGGACATAATGCGGTAATAGGAGGGAGCAGGGACATAATGCCGGTAATAAGTAGGAACAGGGACATAATGCGGTAATAGGAGGGAACAGGGACATAATGCCGGTAATAAGTAGGAACAGGGACATAATGCCGGTAAAAGGAAGGAACTGGGACAAAATGCCGTTAAGATGAGGGAACAAGGACATAATGCCGGTAATATGAAGAAACAGGGACATAATGCCTGTAATATGAAGGAACAGGGACATAATGCCTGTAATATGAAGGAACAGGGACATAATGCCGGTAATATGAAGGAACAAGGACATAATGCCGGTAATATGAAGGAACAGGGACATAATGCGGTAATATGAAGGAACAGGGACATAATGCCGGTAATATGAAGGAACAAGGACATAATGCCGGTAATATGAAGGAACAAGGACATAATGCCGGTAATAAGAAGGAACAGGGACATAATGCCGGTAAAATGAGAGAACAGGGACATAATGCCGGTAATATGAGGGAACAGGGACATAATGCCTGTAATATGAGGGAACAGGGACATAATGCCGGTAATATGAAGGAACTGGGACATAATGCCGGTAATATGAAGGAACAGGGACGTACTGCCGGTAAGATGAAGGAACACGGACAAAATGCCGGTAATATGAGGGAGCAGGGACATAATGCCGGTAATATGAAGGAACAGGGACAAAATGACGGTAATATGAAGAATCAATGACGTAATGCTGATAATATGAAAGAGCAGGGACATAATGCCGGTAATATGAAGGAACAGGGACATAATGCCTGTAATATGAAGGATCAGGGACATAATGCCGGTAATATGAAGGAACAGGGACATAATGCCTGTAATATGAAGGAACAGGGAAATAATGCCTGTAATATGAAGGAACAGGGACATAATGCCTGTAATATGAAGGAACAGGGAATTAATGCCTGTAATATGAAGGAACAGGGACATAATGCCTGTAATATGAAGGAACAGGGACATAATGCCTGTAATATGAAGGAACAGGGAATTAATGCCGGTAATATGAAGGAACAGGGACATAATGCCGGTAATATGAAGGAACAGGGACATAATGCCGGTAATATGAAGGAAAAGGGACATAATGCATGTAATATGAAGGAACAGGGACTTAATGCCGGTAATATGAAGGAACGGGGATATAGTGCCTGTAATATGAAGGAACAGGGACATAATGCCGGTAATATGAAGGAACAGGGACATAATGCCGGTAATATGAAGGAACAGGGACATAATGCCGGTAATATTTGGGAACAGGGACATAATGTCGGTATTATGAAGGAACAGGGACATAATACCGGTAATATGAAGGAACAGGGAAATAATGCCTGTAATATGAAGGAACAGGGACATAATGCCTGTAATACGAAGGAACAGGGAATTAATGCCGGTAATATGAAGGAACAGGGACATAATGCCGGTAATATGAAGGAACAGGGACATAATTCCGGTAATATGAAGGAAAAGGGACATAATGCATGTAATATGAAGGAACAGGGACTTAATGCCGGTAATATGAAGGAACGGGGATATAGTGCCTGTAATATGAAGGAACAGGGACATAATGCCGGTAATATGAAGGAACAGGGACATAATGCCGGTAATATGAAGGAACAGGGACATAATGCCGGTAATATGAAGAAACAGGGACGTAATGCCTGTAATAGGAAGAAACAGGGACGTAATGCCTGTAATATGAAGAAACAGGGACGTAATGCCTGTAATATGAAGAAACAGGGACATAATGCCTGTAATATGAAGGAATAGGGACATAATGCCAGTAATATGAAGAAACAGGGACATAATGCCTTTAATATGAAGAAACAGGGTCATAATGCCTGTAATATGAAGGAACAGGGACATAATGCCGGAAATATGTAGGAACGGGGACATAATGCCGGTAATATGAAGGAACAGGGATATAATGCCTGTAATATGAAGGAACAGGGAAATAATGCCGGTAATATGAAGGAACAGGGACATAATGCCTGTAATATGAAGGAACAGGGACATAATGCATGTAATATGAAGGAACAGGGACATAATGCCGGTAATATTTAGGAACAGGGATATAATGCTGGTAAGATGAGGGAACAGGGACATAATGCCGGTAATATGAAGGAACAGGGACATAATGCCTGTAATATGAAGGAACAGGGACATAATGCCTGTAATATGAAGGAACAGGGACGTAATGCCGGTAATATGAAGGAACAGGGACATAATGCCTGTAATATGAAGGAACAGGGACATAATGGCAGTAATATGAAGGAACAGGGACAAAATGCCGGTAATAAGAAGGAACAGGGACATAATGCCGGTAATATTAAGGAACAGGGACATAATGCCGGTAATATGAAGGAACAGGGACATAATGCCGGTAATATAATGGAACAGGGACATAATGCCAGTAATATGAAGGAACAGGGAAATAATGCCTGTAATATGAAGGAACAGGGACGTAATGCTTGTAAGATGAGGGAACAGGGACAAAATGCCGGTAACAGGAAGGAACGGGGACCTAATGCCTATAATATGAAGGAACAGGGACATAATGCTTGTAAGATGAGGGAACAAGGACATAATGCCGGTAATAAGAAGGAACGGGGACCTAATGCCTATAATATGAAGGAACAGGGACGTAATGCTTGTAAGATGAGGGAACAAGGACATAATGCCGGTAATAAGAAGGAACGGGGACCTAATGCCTATAATATGAAGGAACAGGGACATAATGCAGGTAATATGAAGGAACAGGGACATAATGCCGGTATTATGAAGGAACACGGATATAATGCCGGTATGAGGGAACAGGGACACAATGCCGGAAATATGTAGGAACGGGGACATAATGCCTGTAATATGAAGGAACAGGGACATAATGCCTGTAATATGAAGGAACAGGGACATAATACCTGTAATATGAAGAAACAGGGACATAATGCCTGTAATATGAAGAAACAGGGACGTAATGCCGATAATATTAAGGAACAGGGACATAATACCTGTAATATGAAGGAACAGGGACATAATGCCGGTAATATGAAGAAACAGGGACATAATGCCGGTAATATGAAGAAACAAGGACATAATGCCGGTAATATGAAGGAACAGGCACATAATGCTGGTAAGATGAAGGAACAGGGACATAATGCCGGTTCAGATGAGGGAACAGGGACATAATGCCTGTAATATTAAGGAACAGGGACATAATGCCGGTATTATGAAGGAGGACGGATATAATGCCGGTAAGATGAGGGAACAGGGACATAATGCCGGTAATATGAAGGAACAGGGACATAATGCCGGTAAGATGAAGGAACAGGGACATAATGCCTGTAATATGAAGGAACAGGGACATAATGCCGGTAAGATCAGGGAACAAGGACATAATGCCTGTAATATGAAGGAACAGGGACATAATGCCGGTAATATGAAGGAACAGGGACATAATGCCGGTAAGATCAGGGAACAGGGACATAATGCCTTTAATAGGAAGAAACAGGGACGTAATGCCGGTAATAGGAAGAAACAGGGACATAATGCCGGTAATATGAAGGAACAGGGACATAATGCCGGTAATATGAAGGAACAGGGACATAATGCCGGTAAGATGAAGGAACAGGGACATAATGCCTGTAATATGAAGAAACAGGGACGTAATGCCTGTAATATGAAGAAACAGGGACATAATGCCTGTAATATGAAGGAACAGGGAGATAATGCCGGTAATATGAAGAAACAGGGACGTAATGCCTGTAATATGAAAGAGCAGGGACGTAATGCCTGTAATATGAAGGAACAGGGACATAATGCCTGTAATATGAAGGAACAGGGACATAATGCCTGTAATATGAAGGAACAGGGATATAATGTCGGTAATATGAAGGAACAGGGACATAATGCCTGTAATATGAAGAAACAGGGACATAATGCCTCAAAGATGAGGGAACAGGGACATGTTACCGGCATTATGTCCCGGTGCCCTCCTACACGGGACCTAATGCCAGTAATATGAGGGGACAGGGACAATACTAGGGTGTCTTGTCTTTTGCCGGCTTAATGTAGTACAAGAGGAACAAACAGTGTCTCCTCCTCTGCGCCAGGTTCTAGTTATACAGGTGGAGTAGTCTCTAGTGTCCTGTCTGTGTCCGGGTAATGTACTGCTGGAGGAGCAGGTTCTGGGGTGTGCCAGGTTATTGTTATACAGGTGGAGAAGTCTCTAGTGTCCTGTCTGTGTCCGGGTAATGTACTGCTGGAGGAGCAGGTTCTGGGGTCTGGCCTGTGTCAGGTTATAGTTATACAGGTGGAGTAGTCTCTAGTGTCCTGTCTGTGTCCGGGTAATGTACTGCTGGAGGAGCAGGTTCTGGGGTCTGTCCTGTGTCAGGTTATAGTTATACAGGTGGAGTAGTCTCTAGTGTCCTGTCTGTGTCCGGGTAATGTACTGCTGGAGGAGCAGGTTCTGGGGTCTGGCCTGTGTCAGGTTATAGTTATACAGGTGGAGAAGCCTCTAGTGTCCTGTCTGTGTCCGGGTAATGTACTGCTGGAGGAGCAGGTTCTGGGGTCTGGCCTGTGCCAGGTTATAGTTATACAGGTGGAGAAGTCTCTAGTGTCCTGTCTGTGTCCGGGTAATGTACTGCTGGAGGAGCATATTACTGGCATTATGTCCCTGTTCCTTCATATTACCGGAATTATGTCCCTGTTCCTTCATATTACTGGCATTATGTCCCTGTTCCTTCATATTACAGGCATTATTTCCCTGTTCCTTCATATTACTGGCATTATGTCCCTGTTCCTTCATATTACCGGCATTATGTCCCTGTTCCTTCATATTATCGGCATTATGTCCCTGTTCCTTCATATTACTGGCATTATGTCCCTGTTCCCTCATCTTACCGGCATTATTTCCCTGTTCCCTCATATTACAGGCATTTTGTCCCTGATCCTTCATATTACAGGGTTCATGTCCTTGTTCCTTCATATTACCGGCATTATGTCCCTGTTCCTTCATATTACCGGCATTATGTCCCTGTTCCTTCATATTATCGGCATTATGTCCCTGTTCCTTCATATTACCGGCATTATGTCCCTGTTCCTTCATATTACCGGCATTATGTCCCTGTGCCTTCATATTACTGGCATTATGTCCCTGTTCCTTCATATTACAGGCATTATGTCCCTGTTCCTTCATATTACCGGCATTATGTCCCCGTTCCTTCATATTACCGGCATTATGTCCCTGTTCCTTCATATTACCGGCATTATTTCCATGTTCCTTCATATTACAGGCATTATTTCCCTGTTCCTTCATATTACAGGCATTATGTCCCTGTTCCTTCATATTACCGGCATTATGTCCCCGTTCCTTCATATTACCGGCATTATGTCCCTGTTCCTTCATATTACAGGCATTATGTCCCTGTTCCTTCATATTACCGGCATTATGTCCCCGTTCCTTCATATTACCGGCATTATGTCCCTGTTCCTTCATATTACCGGCATTATTTCCCTGTTCCTTCATATTACAGGCATTATGTCCCCGTTCCTTCATATTACCGGCATTATGTCCCTGTTCCTTCATATTACCGGCATTATGTCCCCGTTCCTTCATATTACCGGCATTATGTCCCTGTTCCTTCATATTACCGGCTTTAGTTCCCTGTCCCTTCATATTACCGGCATTATGTCCCTGTTCCTTCATATTACAGGCATTATGTCCCTGTTCCCTCATATTACATGCATTATGTCCCTGTTCCTTCATATTACCGGCATTATGTCCCTGTTCCTTCATATTACAGGCATTATGTCCCTGTTCCTTCATATTACCGGCATTATTTCCCTGTTCCTTCATCTTACAGGCATTATGTCCCTGTTCCTTCATATTACCGGCATTATGTCCCTGTTCTTTCATATTACCGACATTATGTCCCTGTTCCTTCATATTACCAGCATTATGTCCCTGTTCCTTCATATTACAGGCATTATTTCCCTGTTCCTTCATATTACCGGCACTATGTCCCTGTTCTTTTATATTACCGGCATTATGTCCCTGTTCCTGTATATTACAGGCATTATTTCCTATTCCTTCATATTACCGGCATTATGTCCCTATTCCTTCATATTACCGGCATTATGTCCCTGTTCCTGCATATTACAGGCATTATGTCCCTGTTCCTTCATATTACCGGCATTATTTCCCTGTTCCTTCATATTACCGGCACTATGTCCCTGTTCCTTCATATTACCGGCATTATGTCCCTGTTCCTTCATATTACAGGCATTATTTCCCTGTTCCTTCATATTACCGGCACTATGTCCCTGTTCTTTTATATTACCGGCATTATGTCCCTGTTCCTGTATATTACAGGCATTATTTCCTATTCCTTCATATTACAGGCATTATGTCCCTGTTCCTTCATATTTCCGGCCTTATTTCCCTGTTCCTTCATATTACCGGCATTATGTCCCTGTTCCTTCATATTACCGGCATTATGTCCCTATTCCTTCATATTACCGGCATTATGTCCCTGTTCCTTCATATTACAGGCATTATGTCCCTGTTCCTTCACATTACCACATTATTTCCCTGTTCCTTCATATTACCGGCATTATGTCCCTGTTCCTTCATATTACCGGCATTATGTCCCTGTTCCTTCATATTACAGGCATTATGTCCCTGTTCCTTCATTTTACCGGCATTATGTCCCTCTTCCTTCTTATTACAGTCATTATGTGCCTGTTCCTTCATATTTCCGGCATTATGTCCCTGTTCCTTCATATTACCAGCATTATTTCCCTGTTCCTTCATATTACCGGTATTATGTCCTTGTTCCTTCATCTTACCGGCTTTATTTCCCTGTTCCCTCATCTGAACCGGCATTATGTCCCTATTCCTTCATATTACCGGCATTATGTCCCTGTTCCCTCTTCTGATCCGGCATGATGTGCCTGTTCCTTCATCTTACAGGCATTATGTCCCTGTTCCTTCATATTATCGGCATTACGTTCCTGTTCCTTTATATTATCGGCATTATGTCCCTGTTCCTTCATATTATCGGCATTACGTCCCTGTTTCTTCATATTACCGCCATTACGTCCCTGTTCCTGCATATTACCGGCATTATGTCCCTGTTCCTTCATATCACCGGCATTACGTCCTGGCTCCTTCATATTATCGGCATTATGTCCCTGTTCCCTCATCTTAACGGCATTATGTCCCTGTTCCTTCATATTATCGGCATTACCTCCCTGTTCCTTCATATTAAAGGGATTATTTCCTTGTTCCTTCATATTACAGGCATTATGTCCCTGTTCCATCATAGTACCGGCATTTTGTCCCTGATCCTTCATATTACAGGGTTCATGTCCTTGTTCCTTCATATTACCGGCATTATGTCCCTGTTCCTTCATATTACCGGCATTATGTCCCTGTTCCTTCATATTACCGGCATTGTTTCCCTGTTCCTGCATATTACCGGCATTATGTCCCTGTTCCTTCATATTACCGGCATTGTTTCCCTGTTCCTGCATATTACAGGCATTATGTCCCTGTTCCCTCATCTTACCGGCATTATCTCCCTGTTCCCTCATCATACCGGCATTATGTTCCTGTTCCCTCCTCTTACCGGCATTATGTCCCTGTTCCTTCATGTTATCGGCAGTACGTCTCTGTTCCTTCATATTACCGGCATTGCGTCCCTGTTCCTCCATATAATCGGCATTTTGTCCCTGTTACTTCATATTACATGCATTATTTCCCTGTTCCTTCATATTACCGGAATTATGTCCCTGTTCCTTCATATTACAGGCATTATGTCCCTGTTCCTTCATATTACAGGCATTATGTCCCTGTTCCATCATAGTACCGGCATTATGTCACTTTTCCTTCTTATTACCGGCATTATGTCCCTGTTCCTGCATATTACAGGCATTATGTCCTATTCCTTCATATTTCCGGCATTATGTTCCTATTCCTTCCTATTACCGGCAATATGTCCCTGTTCCTTCTTATTACAGGCATTATGTGACTGTTCCTTCATATTACCGTCATTATGTCCCTGTTCCTTCATATTACCGGCTTTATGTCCCTGTTCCTTCATATTACCGGCATTATGTCCCTGTTCCCTCATCTTACCAGCATTATGTCCCTGTTCCCTCATCTTACTAGCATTATGTCCCTGTTCCTTCATATTACTGGCATTATGTCCCTGTTCCTTCGTATTTCTGGCATTATGTCCCTGTTCCTTCATATTACCGGCATTATGTCCCTGTTCCTTCATATTACCGGCATTATGTCCCTGTTCCTTCATATTACCGGCATTATGTCCTTATTCCTTCATATTACCGGCATTATGTCTCTGTTCCTTCATCTTACCGGCTTTATGTCCCTGTTCCCTCATCTGAACCGGCATTATGTGCCTGTTCCTTCTTCTTACCGGCATTATGTGCCTGTTCCTTCATATTACCGCCATTATGTCCCTGTTCCTTCCTATTACCGGCATTATGTCCCTGTTCCTTCTTATTACAGGCATTATGTCCCTGTTCCTTCATATAAGGGTCATTATGTCCCTGTTCCTTCATATTACTGGCATTATGTCCCTGTTTCTTCATATTTCCGGCATTATGTCCCTGTTCCTTCATATTACAGGCATTATGTCCCTGTTCCTTCATATTACCTGCATTATGTCCTTATTCCTTTATATTACCGGCATTATGTCCCTGTTCCTTCATATTACAGGCATTATATCTTGTTCCCTCATATTACCGGCATTATGTCCCTGTTCCTTCATATTACCCTCATTATGTCCCTGTTCCTTCATATTACAGCCGTTATTTCCCTGTTCCTTCATATTACAGGCATTATATCCTATTCCTTCATATTACCGGAATTATGTCCCTGTTCCTTCATATTACCGGCATTATGTCCCTGTTCCTTCATATTACAGGCATTATTTCCCTGTTCCTTCATATTACCGGCATTATGTCCCTGTTCCTTCATATTACCGGCATTATTTCCCTGTTCCTTCATATTACCGGCATTATGTCCCTGTTCCTTCATATTACGGGCATTATGTCCCTGTTCCTTTATATTACCGGCATTATGTCCTTATTCCTTCATATTACCGGCATTATGTCTCTGTTCCTTCATCTTACCGGCTTTATGTCCCTGTTCCCTCATCTGAACCGGCATTATTTCCCTATTCCTTCATATTACCGGCATTATGTCCCTGTTCCCTCATCTGAACCGGCATTATGTGCCTGTTCCTTCATATTACCGCCATTATGTCCCTGTTCCTTCATATTATCGGCATTACGTCCCTGTTCCTTTATATTATCGGCATTACGTCCCTGTTTCTTCATATTATCGGCATTATGTCCCTGTTCCCTCATCTTACCGGCATTATCTCCCTGTTCCCTCCTCTTACCGGCATTATGTCCCTGTTCCTTCATATTATTGGGAGTACGTCCCTGTTCCTTCATATTACCGGCATTATGTCCCTGTTCCTTCAAAGTACCGGCATTATGTTCTTGTTCTTTCATATTACAGGCATTATGTCCCTGTTCCTACATATTTCCGGCATTATGTCCCTGTTCCTTCATATTACAGGCATTATGTCCCTGTTCCTTCATATTACAGGCAGTATTTCCCTGTTCCTTCATATTACCGGCATTATGTCCCTGTTCCTTCATATTACCGGCATTATGTCCCTGTTCCTTCATATTACAGGCATTATGTCCCTGTTCCCTCATATTACCTGCATTATGTCCCTGTTCCTTCATATTACCGGCAATATGTCCTTGTTCCTTCATATTATCGGCATTATGGCCCTGTTCCTTCATATTTCCGGCATTATGTCCCTGTTTCTTCATATTACAGGCATTATTTCCCTGTTCCTTCATATTACCAGCATTATGTCCCTGTTCCTTCATATTACCGGCATTATGTCCCTGTTCCTTCATATTACCGCATTATGTCCCTGTTCCTTCATATTACAGGCATTATGTCCCTGTTCCTTCATATTACCGGAATTATGTCCCTGTTCCTTCATATTACAGGCATTATTTCCCTGTTCCTTCATATTACTGGCATTATGTCCCTGTTCCTTCATTTTACCGGCATTATCTCCCTATTCCCTCCTCTTACGGGCATTATGTCCCTGTTCCTTCATATTACCGGCATTATTTCCCCGGTCCTTCATATTACCGGCATTATGTCCCTGTTCCTTCATATTACAGTCATTATATCTTGTTCCTTCATATTACCGATATTATGTCCCTGATCCTTCATATTACAGCCTTCATGTCCCTGTTCCTTCATATTACCGGCATTATGTCCCTGTTCCCTCATCTTACCAGCATTATGTGCCTCTTCCTTCATATTACCGGCTTTATGTCCCTGTTCCTTCATATTACCGGCATTATGTCCCTGTTCCCTCATCTTACCAGCATTATGTCCCTGTTCCCTCATCTTACCAGCATTATGTCCCTCTTCCTCCATATTACTGGCATTATGTCCCTGTTCCTTCATACTTCTGGCATTATGTCCCTGTTCCTTCATATTACCGGCATTATGTCCCTGTTCATTCATATTACCGGCATTATGTCCCTGTTCCTTCATATTACCGGCATTATGTCCCTGTTCCTTCATATTACCGGCATTATGTCCTTATATTCCTTCATATTACCGGCATTATGTCTCTGTTCCTTCATCTTACCGGCTTTATGTCCCTGTTCCCTCATCTGAACCGGCATTATTTCCCTATTCCTTCATATTACCGGCATTATGTCCCTGTTCCTTCATATTACCGGCATTATGTCCTATTCCTTCATATTACCGGCATTATGTCCCTGTTCCTTCATATTACAGGCATTATGTCCCTGTTCCTTCATATTACCGGCATTATTTCCCTGTTCCTTCATATTACCGGCATTATGTCCCTGTTCCTTCATATTACAGTCATTATATCTTGTTCCTTCATATTACCGATATTATGTCCCTGATCCTTCATATTACAGCCTTCATGTCCCTGTTCCTTCATATTACCGGCATTATGTCCCTGTTCCCTCATCTTACCAGCATTATGTGCCTCTTCCTTCATATTACCGGCTTTATGTCCCTGTTCCTTCATATTACCGGCATTATGTCCATGTTCCCTCATCTTACCAGCATTATGTCCCTGTTCCCTCATCTTACCAGCATTATGTCCCTGTTCCTTCATATTACTGGCATTATGTCCCTGTTCCTTCATATTTCTGGCATTATGTCCCTGTTCATTCATATTACCGGCATTATGTCCCTGTTCATTCATATTACCGGCATTATGTCCCTGTTCCTTCATATTACCGGCATTATGTCCCTGTTCCTTCATATTACCGACATTATGTCCTTATATTCCTGCATATTACCGGCATTATGTCCCTGTTCCTTCATCTTACCGGCTTTATGTCCCTGTTCCCTCATCTGAACCGGCATTATTTCCCTATTCCTTCATATTACCGGCATTATGTCCCTGTTCCCTCATCTGAACCGGCATTATGTGGCTGTTCCTTCATCTTACCGGCATTATGTCCCTGTTCCTTCATCCTACCGGCATTATGTCCCTGTTCCTTCATATTATCGGCATTACGTCCCTGTTCCTTTATATTATCGGCATTACGTCCCTGTTCCTTCATATTACCGGCATTATGTCCCTGTTCCCTCATCATACCGGCATTATGTCCCTGTTCCCTCATCATACCGGCATTATCTCCCTGTTCCCTCCTCTTACCGGCATTATGTCCCTGTTCCTTCAAAGTACCGGCATTATGTTCTTGTTCTTTCATATTACAGGCATTATGTCCCTCTTCCTTCATATTTCCGGCATTATGTCCCTGTTCCTTCATATTACCGGCATTATTTCCCTGTTCCTTCATATTACCAGCATTATGTCCCTGTTCCTTCATATTACAGGCATTATGTCCCTGTTCCTTCATATTACCGGCTTTATGTCCCTGTTCCCTCATCTGAACCGGCATTATTTCCCTATTCCTTCATATTACCGGCATTATGTCCCTGTTCCCTCATCTGAACCGGCATTATGTGGCTGTTCCTTCATCTTACCGGCATTATGTGCCTGTTCCTTAATATTACCGCCATTATGTCCCTGTTCCTTCATCTTACCGGCATTATGTCCCTGTTCCTTCATCTTACCGGCATTATGTCCCTGTTCCTTCATATTATCGGCATTACGTCCCTGTTCCTTTATATTATCGGCATTACGTCCCTGTTCCTTCATATTACCGGCATTATGTCCCTGTTCCCTCATCATACCGGCATTATGTCCCTGTTCCCTCATCATACCGGCATTATCTCCCTGTTCCCTCCTCTTACCGGCATTATGTCCCTGTTCCTTCAAAGTACCGGCATTATGTTCTTGTTCTTTCATATTACAGGCATTATGTCCCTCTTCCTTCATATTTCCGGCATTATGTCCCTGTTCCTTCATATTACCGGCATTATTTCCCTGTTCCTTCATATTACCAGCATTATGTCCCTGTTCCTTCATATTACAGGCATTATGTCCCTGTTCCTTCATATTACCGCATTATGTCCCTATTCCTTCATATTACCGGCATTATGTCCCTGTTCCTTCATATTACCGGAATTATGTCCCTGTTTCTTCATATTACAGGCATTATTTCCCTGTTCCTTCATATTACTGGCATTATGTCCCTGTTCCTTCATTTTACCGGCATTATCTCCCTGTTCCCTCCTCTTACCGGCATTATGTCCCTGTTCCTTCATATTACAGGCATTATGTCCCTGTTCCTTCATCTTACCAGCATTATCTCCCTTTTCCCGCCTCTTACCGGCATTATGTCCCTGTTCCTTCATATTATCGGCAGTACGTCCCTGTTCCTTCATATTACCGGCATTATGTCCCTGTTCCTTCATATTTCCGGCATTATGTCCCTGTTCCTTCATATTACCGGCATTATGTCCCTGTTCCTTCATATTACCGGCATTATGTCCCTGTTCCTTCATATTACCGGCATTATGTTCCTGTTCCTTCATATTACCGGCATTATGTCCTTATTCCTTCATATTACTGGCATTATGTCCCTGTTCCTTCATATTACCGGCATTATATCCCTGTTCCTTCATCTTACCGGCATTATGACCCTGTTCCTTCATCTTACCGTCTTTATGTTCCTTTTCCCTCATCTGAACCGGCATTATGTCCCTATTCCTTCATATTACCGGCATTATGTCCCTGTTCCCTCATCTTACCGGCATTATGTCCCTGTTCCTTCATCTTACCGGCATTATGTCCCTGTTCCTTCATATTATCGGCATTACATCCTTGTTCCTTTATATTATCGGCATTACGTCCCTGTTCCTTCATATTATCGGCATTATGTCCCTGTTCCCTCATCTTACCGGCATTATCTCCCTGTTCCCTCATCATACCGGCATTATCTCCCTGTTCCCTCCTCTTACCGGCATTATGTCCCTGTTCCTTCAAAGTACCGGCATTATGTTCTTGTTCTTTCATATTACAGGCATTATTTCCCTGTTCCTTCATATTACAGGCATTATGTCCCTGTTCCTTCATATTACCGACATTATGTCCCTGTTCTTTCATATTACAGGCATTATGTCCCTGTTCCTTCATATTTCCGGCATTATGTCCCTGTTCCTTCATATTACCGGCATTATGTCCCTGTTCCTTCATATTACCGGCATTATGTCCCTGTTCCTTCTTATTACCGGCATTATTTCCCTGTTCCTTCATATTACTGGCATTATGTCCCTGTTCCTTCATATTACTGGCATTATGTCCCTGTTCCTTCATATTACTGGCATTATGTCCCTGTTCCTTCTTATTACCGGCATTATTTCCCTGTTCCCTCATCTTACCAGCATGATGTCCCTGTTCCTTCATATTACCGGCATTACGTCCCTGTTCCTTCATATTACAGGCATTATGTCCCTGTTCCTTCATATTACAGGCATTATGTCCCTGTTCCCTCATATTACTGGCATTATGTCCCTGTTCCCTCCTATTTCCGCATTATGTCCCTGTTCCTTCATATTACCGGCATTATGTCCCTGTTCCTTCCTATTACCGCATTATGTCCCTGTTCCTTCATATTACCGGCATTATGTCCCTGTTCCTTCATATTACAGGCATTATTTCCCTATTCCTTCCTATTACTGCCATTATGTCCCTGTTCCCTCATATTACCGGCATTATGTCCCTGTTCCCTCATCTGAACCGGCATTATGTGGCTGTTCCTTCATCTTACCGGCATTATGTGCCTGTTCCTTCATATTACCGCCATTATGTCCCTGTTCCTTCATCTTACCGGCATTATGTCCCTGTTCCTTCATCCTACCGGCATTATGTCCCTGTTCCTTCATATTATCGGCATTACGTCCCTGTTCCTTTATATTATCGGCATTACGTCCCTGTTCCTTCATATTACCGGCATTATGTCCCTGTTCCCTCATCATACCGGCATTATGTCCCTGTTCCCTCATCATACCGGCATTATCTCCCTGTTCCCTCCTCTTACCGGCATTATGTCCCTGTTCCTTCAAAGTACCGGCATTATGTTCTTGTTCTTTCATATTACAGGCATTATGTCCCTCTTCCTTCATATTTCCGGCATTATGTCCCTGTTCCTTCATATTACCGGCATTATTTCCCTGTTCCTTCATATTACCAGCATTATGTCCCTGTTCCTTCATATTACAGGCATTATGTCCCTGTTCCTTCATATTACCGGCTTTATGTCCCTGTTCCCTCATCTGAACCGGCATTATTTCCCTATTCCTTCATATTACCGGCATTATGTCCCTGTTCCCTCATCTGAACCGGCATTATGTGGCTGTTCCTTCATCTTACCGGCATTATGTGCCTGTTCCTTAATATTACCGCCATTATGTCCCTGTTCCTTCATCTTACCGGCATTATGTCCCTGTTCCTTCATCTTACCGGCATTATGTCCCTGTTCCTTCATATTATCGGCATTACGTCCCTGTTCCTTTATATTATCGGCATTACGTCCCTGTTCCTTCATATTACCGGCATTATGTCCCTGTTCCCTCATCATACCGGCATTATGTCCCTGTTCCCTCATCATACCGGCATTATCTCCCTGTTCCCTCCTCTTACCGGCATTATGTCCCTGTTCCTTCAAAGTACCGGCATTATGTTCTTGTTCTTTCATATTACAGGCATTATGTCCCTCTTCCTTCATATTTCCGGCATTATGTCCCTGTTCCTTCATATTACCGGCATTATTTCCCTGTTCCTTCATATTACCAGCATTATGTCCCTGTTCCTTCATATTACAGGCATTATGTCCCTGTTCCTTCATATTACCGCATTATGTCCCTATTCCTTCATATTACCGGCATTATGTCCCTGTTCCTTCATATTACCGGAATTATGTCCCTGTTTCTTCATATTACAGGCATTATTTCCCTGTTCCTTCATATTACTGGCATTATGTCCCTGTTCCTTCATTTTACCGGCATTATCTCCCTGTTCCCTCCTCTTACCGGCATTATGTCCCTGTTCCTTCATATTACAGGCATTATGTCCCTGTTCCTTCATCTTACCGGCATTATCTCCCTTTTCCCGCCTCTTACCGGCATTATGTCCCTGTTCCTTCATATTATCGGCAGTACGTCCCTGTTCCTTCATATTACCGGCATTATGTCCCTGTTCCTTCATATTTCCGGCATTATGTCCCTGTTCCTTCATATTACCGGCATTATGTCCCTGTTCCTTCATATTACCGGCATTATGTCCCTGTTCCTTCATATTACCGGCATTATGTTCCTGTTCCTTCATATTACCGGCATTATGTCCTTATTCCTTCATATTACTGGCATTATGTCCCTGTTCCTTCATATTACCGGCATTATATCCCTGTTCCTTCATCTTACCGGCATTATGACCCTGTTCCTTCATCTTACCGTCTTTATGTTCCTTTTCCCTCATCTGAACCGGCATTATGTCCCTATTCCTTCATATTACCGGCATTATGTCCCTGTTCCCTCATCTTACCGGCATTATGTCCCTGTTCCTTCATCTTACCGGCATTATGTCCCTGTTCCTTCATATTATCGGCATTACATCCTTGTTCCTTTATATTATCGGCATTACGTCCCTGTTCCTTCATATTATCGGCATTATGTCCCTGTTCCCTCATCTTACCGGCATTATCTCCCTGTTCCCTCATCATACCGGCATTATCTCCCTGTTCCCTCCTCTTACCGGCATTATGTCCCTGTTCCTTCATATTACCGGCATTATGTCCCTGTTCCTTCATATTACAGGCATTATGTCCCTGTTCCTTCATATTACCGACATTATGTCCCTGTTCTTTCATATTACAGGCATTATGTCCCTGTTCCTTCATATTTCCGGCATTATGTCCCTGTTCCTTCATATTACCGGCATTATGTCCCTGTTCCTTCATATTACCGGCATTATGTCCCTGTTCCTTCTTATTACCGGCATTATTTCCCTGTTCCTTCATATTACTGGCATTATGTCCCTGTTCCTTCATATTACTGGCATTATGTCCCTGTTCCTTCATATTACTGGCATTATGTCCCTGTTCCTTCTTATTACCGGCATTATTTCCCTGTTCCCTCATCTTACCAGCATGATGTCCCTGTTCCTTCATATTACCGGCATTACGTCCCTGTTCCTTCATATTACAGGCATTATGTCCCTGTTCCTTCATATTACAGGCATTATGTCCCTGTTCCCTCATATTACTGGCATTATGTCCCTGTTCCCTCCTATTTCCGCATTATGTCCCTGTTCCCTCATCTTACCAGCATTATGTCCCTGTTCCTTCATATTACTGGCATTATGTCCCTGTTCCTTCATATTTCTGGCATTATGTCCCTGTTCATTCATATTACCGGCATTATGTCCCTGTTCATTCATATTACCGGCATTATGTCCCTGTTCCTTCATATTACCGGCATTATGTCCCTGTTCCTTCATATTACCGACATTATGTCCTTATATTCCTGCATATTACCGGCATTATGTCCCTGTTCCTTCATCTTACCGGCTTTATGTCCCTGTTCCCTCATCTGAACCGGCATTATTTCCCTATTCCTTCATATTACCGGCATTATGTCCCTGTTCCCTCATCTGAACCGGCATTATGTGGCTGTTCCTTCATCTTACCGGCATTATGTGCCTGTTCCTTAATATTACCGCCATTATGTCCCTGTTCCTTCATATTACCGGCATTATGTCCCTGTTCCTTCATATTACCGGCATTATGTCCCTGTTCCTTCTTATTACCGGCATTATTTCCCTGTTCCTTCATATTACTGGCATTATGTCCCTGTTCCTTCATATTACTGGCATTATGTCCCTGTTCCTTCATATTACAGGCATTATGTCCCTGTTCCTTCATATTACCGGCATTATGTCCCTGTTCCTTCCTATTACCGCATTATGTCCCTGTTCCTTCATATTACCGGCATTATGTCCCTGTTCCTTCATATTACAGGCATTATTTCCCTATTCCTTCCTATTACTGCCATTATGTCCCTGTTCCCTCCTATTACCGGCATTATGTCCCTATTCTATTACAGCGTGTAGAAGAAACCAGAGACGGCTCCTCCAATAACCAGGCAATTACAATAACGACTAAACACACTAGAGTTTGCGGCTACAATAACCTTGCACCAAAAAAAGAAACAACAAAGTTTGCTGCACCTGTATTACAATAATCCGGAACAGACTAGCAACTATAGTCTGCTCCACCTGTAATACAATAACCCGGAACAGACAAGAAGCTATAGTCTGCTCCACCTGTATTACAATAACCCAGAACAGACTAGCAACTATAGTCTGCTTCACCTGTATTACAATAACCCGGCACAGAATACAAACTATAGTCTGCTCCACCTGTATTACAATAACCCGGCACAGACAAGAAGCTATAGTCTGCTCCACCTGTAATACAATAACCCGTCACAGACAAGAAGCTATAGTCTGCTCCATCTGTATTACAATAACCCAGAACAGACTAGCAACTATAGTCTGCTCCATCTGTATTACAATAACCCAGAACAGACTAGCAACTATAGTCTGCTCCACCTGTAATACAATAACCCGGAATAGACTAGCAACTATAGTCTGCTCCACCTGTATTACAATAATCCGGAACAGACTATCAACTATAGTCTGCTCCACCTGTATTACAATAACCCGGAACAGACAAGAAGCTATAGTCTGCTCCACCTGTATTACAATAATCCGGAACAGACTAGCAACTATAGTCTGCTTCACCTGTAATACAATAGCCCGGCACAGACAACAAACTATAGTCTGCTCCACCTGTACTACAATAATCCGGAACAGGCTAGCAACTATAGACTACTTCACCTTTAATATAATAACCCGGCACAGACAACAAACTATAGTCTACTTCACCTGTATTACACTAACCCAGAACAGACTAGCAGACTGTCTGTATGTGAGAAGTGATATGAAGGCGAGTGTGAAAGAGACGATAGTGGGTGAAGATTGTGAGGAGGTTGAAACCTTGTGGGTGGAACTAGAAAGGGAGGTAAACACTGAAAAAATTACTTTTGGTGTAATCTATAGACCCCCCAATATAACTGAGGAGATGGAAGGTCAGCTATATAAACAGATGGAGCGGGCTGCACAGGCGGGTACTGTAGTGATAATGGGAGATTTTAATTATATGGGCCAGTTTGTGGAAGACCCGACTAGAGGTGAAGCTCTGTTGGATCTGGTCATTTCTAATAATGCAGAGCTTGTTGGGAATGTCAATGTTCGTGAAAACCTTGGTAACAGTGATCACAATATAGTTACATTTTACCTATACTGTAAAAAACAGACGCAGGCTGGGAGGGCAAAAACACGTAATATTAAGAAAGCCAATTTCCCCAGGATGAGGGCGGCAATTCAGGATATGGACTGGGAAGAACTAATGTCAAATAATGGGACAAATGATAAATGGGAGATTTTCACATCTACTTTGAGTAATTATAGTGCAAAATGTATTCCTGTAGGTAACAAGTATAAACGACTCAAATTAAACCCCACATGGCTTACACCTTCTGTGAAAGGGGCGATACACGACAAAAAAAGGGCATTTAAAAAATACAAATCTGAGGGTACATCTGCAGCCTTTGTAAAATATAAAGAGCTTAATAAAATCTGTAAAAAGGTAATAAAATTAGCAAAAATACAAAATGAAAGGCAGGTGGCCAAGGATAGTAAAACAAATCCCAAAAAATTCTTCAAGCATATAAATGCTAAAAAGCCAAGGTCTGAACATGTAGGACCCCTAGATAATGGTAATGGGGAGTTGATCACAGGGGATCAAGAGAAGGCAGAGTTACTAAATGGGTTCTTTAGCTCTGTATATACAACTGAAGAAAGAGCAGCTGATGTAGCCGGTGCCAGTGCTGTTAATATATCAGTTGATATACTGAATTGGATGAATGTAGATATGGTCCAAGCTAAATTAAATAAAATAAATGTGCACAAGGCCCCGGGACCAGATGGGTTACACCCTAGAGTTCTTAAAGAGCTTAGTTCAGTTATTTCTGTCCCCCTTTTCATAATATTCAGAGAATATCTAGTGACTGGTATAGTGCCAAGGGACTGGCGCAGCGCAAATGTGGTGCCTATTTTCAAAAAGGGCTCTAGGTCTTCCCCGGGTAATTATAGACCAGTAAGCTTAACATCCATCGTGGGGAAAATGTTTGAGGGGCTATTGAGGGACTATATACAGGATTATGTGACAATAAATAGCATTATAAGTGACATACAGCACGGTTTTACTAAGGACAGAAGTTGTCAAACTAACCTAATCTGTTTTTAGACAGAGGGGCCGCTGTGGATATAGTGTTTATATGAGAGGTGAGCAGAAGCCTAGACAGAGGGGCCGCTGTGGATTTAGTGTTTTTATGAAGAGGTAAGCAGAAGCCTAGACAGAGGGGACGCTGTGGATATAGTGTTTTTATGAAGAGGTAAGCAGTAGCCTAGACAGAGGGGACGCTGTGGATATAGTGTTTATATGAAGAGGTGAGCAGAAGCCTAGACAGAGGGGCCGCTGTGGATTTAGTGTTTTTGGACTTTGCAAAGGCATTTGACACTGTCCCTCATAGACGTCTAATGGGTAAATTAAGGACTATAGGTTTAGAAAATATAGTTTGTAATTGGATTGAGAATTGGCTCAAGGACCGTATCCAGAGAGTTGTGGTCAATGATTCCTACTCTGAATGGTCCCCAGTTATAAGTGGTGTACCCCAGGGTTCAGTGCTGGGACCACTATTATTCAACTTATTTATTAATGATATAGAGGATGGGATTAATAGCACTATTTCTATTTTTGCAGATGACACCAAGCTATGTAATATAGTTCAGTCTATGTAAGATGTTCATGAATTGCAGGCAGATTTAAACAAACTAAGTGTTTGGGCGTCCACTTGGCAGATGAAGTTTAATGTAGATAAATGTAAAGTTATGCATCTGGGTACCAACAACCTGCATGCATCATATGTCCTAGGGGGCGCTATACTGGGGGAGTCTCTTGTTGAGAAGGATCTGGGTGTAATAATCTGCAGCATCACATGTCCTAGGGGGCGCTACACTGGGGGAGTCACTTGTTGAGAAGGATCTGGGTGTAATAATCTGCAGCATCATATGTCCTAGGGGGAGCTACACTGGCGGATTCACTTGTTGAGAAGGATCTGGGTGTACTTGTAAATCATAAACTCAATAACAGCATGCAGTGTCAATCAGCTGCTTCAAAGGCCAGCAGGATATTGTCGTGTATTAAAAGAGGCATGGACTCGCGGGACAGGGATGTAATATTGCCACTTTACAAAGCATTAGTGAGGCCTCATCTAGAATATGCAGTCCAGTTCTGGGCTCCAGTTCATAGAAAGGATGAAAAATACAAAGAAGAGCAACAAAGCTAATAAGGGGCATGGAGAATTTAAGTTATGAGGAAAGATTGATAGAATTAAACCTATTTAGCCTTGAAAAAAGACGACTAAGGGGGGACATGATTAACTTATATAAATATATTAATGGCACATACAAAAAATATGGTGAAATCCTGTTCCATGTAAAACCCCCTCAAAAAACAAGGGGTCACTCCCTCCGCCTGGAGAAAAAAAGGTTCAACCTGCAGAGGCGACAAGGCTTCTTTACTGTGAGAACTGTGAATCTATGGAATAGCCTACCGCAGGAGCCGTCAAGGCAGGGACAGTAGACACCGCAGGAGCCGTCACAGCAGGGACAGTAGACACCGCAGGAGCCGTCACAGCAGGGAGAGTAGACACCGCAGGAGCCGTCACAGCAGGGACAGTAGACACCGCAGGAGCCGTCACAGCAGGGACAGTAGATGCTGCAAAAAAGGGTTAGATAATTTCCTAGAACAAAAAAATATTAGCTCCTATGTGTAGAAATTGTTCCTTCCCTTTTCCCGTCCCTTGGTTGAACTTGATGGACATGTGTCTTTTTTCAGCCGTACTAACTATGTAACTATGTAACTATGTAACTATAGGAAGAAGAGGGACTCGTCACCAAGACAACGACCGGGTACGTATGAAATGATTTTTATTTTATTTTTAATCAGCAGCCTCTTTTCTCTATCAGTGATTGATAGAGACAAGTCGCTGCTTATTTGTATAATATTTTTGACCGGGTTCAGTCAAAACGGGTTCGGCCGAACCCGGTGAAGTTCGGATTCGCTGCAAACCGAAATTTTCCGGATGTTCGGACCGAGACCGGGTTCGGTTGTCCCGGTTCGCTCATCTCTACTAATGGCCAAACCGAGAGGACTAATCAGTCTCTAGAACAATATTTAAGGTGTTTTATTTCTGACTGTCAATATGATTGGGTCTCCTTCATTTCCCTCGCCGAATTTTCCCTTAATAACCAGGTCAGTAACTCGTCAGGGGTCTCCCTCTTTTTCTGTAGTTTTGGGTTTAATCCATGGTTCTCCTCCGTTTCTCCTGGTGGTTCCAACAATCCCGAGGTAGATGTCATTCATCGGGAACTGTGCACAGTCTGGGCCCAGGTTCAGAAGAACCTAGAGGCGTTCCAGAGCATCCAAAAGACTCAGGCAGATAGAAGACGTTCTGCTAACCCCTTGTTTGTGGTCGGGGATCTGGTGTGGCTGTCTTCAAAAAATTTGCGCCTTAAAGTTCCGCCCAAAAAATTTGCTCCCCGGTATATAGGGCCGTACAAGGTCATTGAGGTCCTTAACCCTGTCTCCTTCCGACTGGAGTTACCCCCGTCTTTTCGAATACACGATGTGTTTCATGCCTCCCTCCTGAAACGCTGCTCCCCATCCTTGGCTACCTCGAGGAAACCTCCGGTCCCTGCTCTCACCCCTGAAGGGGTAGAATTCGAGGTGGCCAAGATTGTGGACAGCAGGATGGTCCAAGGCTCCCTCCAGTACCTGGTCCACTGGAAAGAATATGGACCTGAGGAGAGCACTTTGGTACCCGCCCGGGATGTTCACGCTGGGGTATTGCTCAGGAGGTTCCATCTTCGGTTCTCCAATAAGCCAGGTTCACCTAGAAAGGGTCCAGTGGCCCCTCATAAAAGGGGGGTACTGTAAAGGATCTGCCAGACACAGCTTCTGTGTCGACGCCCGTTGTTAATCAGTCTGCACCTGCTCCTAGGTCTGATAGAGTGACTCGATCTGCTACCACTAGGGGTGGTAGGCTCAGGAGTGGGAGAACCAATCACAGCCTGGCCAGATGGTTCTAGCTCCCGCCCTCCATCTATTTATACCTTCATTTCCTGCTTGTCTTTGCCTGTGATTCTTTCCTGTTTCCTGGCTCTGCTGTTCCTGCTATTATTATTGACCTTGCTTCATTTTGACCCTGGCTTTACTGACTACGCTCCTGCTCTGCGTTTGGTACCTCGTACACTCCTGGTTTGACTCGGCTCGTTCACTATGCCTGTTGCTCACTGTGTTGCCATGGGCCTTGTCTGTTTGTCTGTCGTGCACATATTGAGCGTAGGGACCCTCGCCCAGTTGTACGCCGTCGCCTAGGATGCGCCGTGCAAGTAGGCAGGGACTGAGTGGCGGGTAGATTAGGGCTCACCTGTCTGTCTCCCTACCCCGTCATTACACGTGGTATCTAGTTTACATCAACACTTTCATGACGTAACTTGTGGTTCGCGCTTGGGCATTGGAGATGAAGAAGACTGGAAGAAGTCATCATGGCGTTCTGGGCCGGATGAAGAAGAAAAGAGAATGTGAACGACTCCAATCTGAGAAGATGTCACCTGTGAGTCACTGAATTTCACTGCACTGTATTCACTTATATGGTCTGCAGAATGCCTGTGTAGGACTGATATCTGTCACAATATGGTGGGAATATTGGTCTTTGTTTTACTACACACGTTTTTAGTACACAATCTAGAGCGTTCAAATTATTTCTATATAGTTGAACGGTAGACCCCCAAGAATTATTTCCTTTGGTGGGTCCAAGGTACCTCAGTCAGACACTGAGTGTACAGATCCTTGCATTAAGATATTGTATTACTGTCTGTAGCCCTAGAGGAGAATTTATTACCCTTGCTAAGCCTCTTATCTGGCATAGAAAAGTCCCAAAAGTGCGGGAAAGTTTTTGGGCAGTTTATGCTGCGCTTGGCACTTTTTGAAAAGTGTGTAAAGCTTGGCAGAAAGGGCCGACAATTTTACTATCATTTACGTCAGTAACGGGCGTAATGTAAAGCAGAAATCAACGCCAGCTCCGAGCTAGTGTACAATTTTATATTGAGTGTGTAACGAAAGGCCAAAGCCAGACTCCGTGTCTCCCCCACTAATCAGACTGTCTTGTTCCACAAGACATGTGTTTTGCCCACCCCCCTAAAAAAAATAAAAATAAAAATATATATATATATATCTGAGATGGCCAAGATTGTGGACAGCAGGATGGTCCAATAAGCCAGGTTCACCTAGAAAGGGTCCAGTGGCCCCTCATAAAAGGGGGGTACTGTCTGAGACAGCGTATCTATAAGGGTATATTCACACGCTGTGTTTTCAGGCGTATTTCGGAGCGTAAACGCCTTCAAATACGACTGAAAAATCGGTAGCCCAATGCCTACAAACATCTGCCTATTGTATTTTAAAGCGGCACGTAAAGGAGAGGGAGAACCTATCACAGCCTGGCCTGACGGTTCTAGCTCCCGCCCTTGGTCTATGTTTACCCTCACTTGCAGTATGTTCCTTGCCTGTGATTGTCTGGTTTCCTGGCTCTGCGATTCTTGCTATTTACCTTATTGACCGCTGTTACTTATTAACCCTGGCTTGACTGACTATTCTCCTGCTCTGATTTGCTACTTCGTACTCTCCTGGTTTGTCTCGGCTCGTTCACCACTGTCTGTTGCTCACGGTGTTTCCATGGGCAACTGCCCCTACCTCCCCCTTTTTCTTCTGTGTGCCCTTGTCTTGTGTTGTCTGTCTTGCACTTATTGAGTGTAGGGACCGTCACCCAGTTGTACGCCGTCACTTAGGACGGGCCGTGCAAGTAGGCAGGGACTGAGTTGCAGGTAGATTAGGGCTCACCTGTCCGTCTCCCTACCCCGTTTCATTACATAATTTCAGGCCCTATAAATTTTCTTACCCTGGTCCCTTACTCTACTATGGACCCCCTTGAGGCCCTGGCTAAGCAAATGCAGGGTATCTCCCTACAGGTCCAAGACCTTGCTCAGAGGTTCAACCAGCGTGATGCTACCCAGGTAGTGCCCTTCACCTCACCTCTTGAACCCCACCTCAAGTTGCCTTAC
Source organism: Rhinoderma darwinii (assembly GCF_050947455.1). Classification (NCBI taxonomy): domain Eukaryota; kingdom Metazoa; phylum Chordata; class Amphibia; order Anura; family Rhinodermatidae; genus Rhinoderma; species Rhinoderma darwinii. Next base: position 228,246 of record NW_027461845.1, on the reverse strand, counting down.
CAGTTCTCGGGGACCGGAAGACTTTTTTCTCTTTTCGGGAGAGTTGTAGACTCTATTTCCAATTAAGACCCGACTCTTCAGGTTCTGAGAGCCAGCGAGTGGGTATAATTAGGTCCCGGCTCCAGGACGGCCCCCAGGAATGGGCCTTCTCCTTGGCTCCTGACGCCCCTGAACTTTCTTCTGTTGACCTTTTTTTTTTCTGCTCTCGGGCTCATCTATGATGAGACTGACAAGTCTGCCTTTGCCGAGAGTCAGCTGGTGACCTTACGTCAGGGTAAGAGACCCGTTGAGGAGTATTGTTCTGACTTTAGTAAGTGGTGTGCAGCTTCCACGGAGAACTCGGATGAACAGATGCAACTCGGGGCCTCCGTGTCTCCCCAACAACGTAGAGATTTCCGCAGAAAAAATGGTCTCTGCTTCTACTGTGGGGATGACAAGCATCTATTGAACTCCTGTCCCAGGCGCAAGAATAAGCAGACGGAAAACTTCCGCGCCTAAGTGATCATCGGGGAGGTCGCTTGGGCGCACAGGTATTTCCCGCAAACATGAAGCCTAATAAGATTTTGCTTCCCTTTCAGGTCTCTTTTGATGGAAGGTCTGCCACCGGCAGTGCCTTTGTGGATTCAGTGTCTGCTACTAATATTATGTCTGTGGAATTTGCTATGTCTCTAGCTATGCCATTAATTGATTTGCCTAAACCTGTCGCGGTAGTGGGTATTGATTCCACTCCGCTTGCTAATGGTTATTTTAAGCAGCATACCCCTGTTTTTGAACTCATTGTTGGCTCCATTCATTTGGAGCAGTGTTCTGTGTTAGTGATGCAGGGGTTATCGTCCGATTTGATTTTAGGCCTTCCTTGGTTGCAGACGCATAATCCCACGTTTAACTGGGATACTGGTGATCTTACTAAATGGGGTAATGAATGCATGACGTCATGTTTTTCTATTAATTTGGATTCTCTCGTTGAGGAGGTGAACACTCTACCTGAGTTTATTCAGGACTTCGCTGATGTCTTTTCTAAAAGGGCCTACGAAGAGTTACCTCCTCATAGAGAATACGATTGCGCTATTGAATTGGTACCAGGAGCTAAGCTCCCTAAAGGTAGGATATTTAATCTCTCTTGGCCTGAACGTGAAGCCATGAGAGAGTATATCCAGGAATGCCTGGCCAAGGGTTACATTCGCCCCTCTACTTCTCCGGTAGGTGCTGGCTTCTTCTTCGTGGGTAAGAAGGATGGTGGTCTTAGGCCGCGCATCGATTACCGAAATTTAAATAAGATCCATGAGATCCCTGTAAGGAACCAATATCCCCTTCCTTTGATTCCTGATCTCTTCAATCAGGTTCAGGGGGCCCATTGGTTCTCTAAGTTCGATCTTCGGGGGGCTTATAACCTTATCCGGATAAGAGAGGGGGATGAATGGAAGACTGCGTTTAATACACCCAAAGGTCATTTCAAATATCTCGTTATGCCCTTTGGGTTGTGTAATGCTCCCGCGGCCTTCCAGAATTTCATAAATGAGATTTTAAGAGACTATCTGGGGGTATTTCTTGTATTGTACCCTGATGATATACTTGTGTTTTCCAAGGACTGGTCCTCCCACATTGAGCATGTCAGGAAGGTGCTCCAGGCCCTTTGGAAAAGCAAACTCTTTGCAAAAACCGAAAAATGTGTGTTTGGGGTGCAGGAGATACCATTTTTGGGTCAAATCCTCACTCCTAACGAATTCCGCATGGACCCTGCCAAGGTTCAGGCTTTGGCAGAATGGATCGCCCTGCCTTCCTGAAGGCCTTACAGTGTTTCCTGGGGTTTGCTAATTATTACAGAAGATTATTGCTAACTTCTCGGTCATCGCTATGCCTCTTACGAACCTCACTCATAAAGGTGCTGATCTCCTCCACTGGCCTCCGGAGGCGGTCCAGCCTTTTGAGGTCCTTAAGAGGTGCTTTGTCTCTGTCCCAGTGCTCATTCAGCCTAACCAAATGGAACCATTTATCATGGAGGTTGACGCCTCCGAGGTGGCAGTGGGTGCTGTCTTGTCCCAGGGTACTAGGTCTCTCACCCATCTCCGTCCCTGTGCCTACTTCTCCAGGAAGTTCTCCTTCACTGAGAAAAACTATGACGTTGGCAACCGCGAACACTTAGCCATTAAATGGGCATTTGAAGAGTGACGTCACTTCCTGGAGGGGGCTAGGCACCAGGTAACAGTCCTTACTGACCACAAGAATCTGGTTTTCCTAGAATCTGCCCGGAGGCTAAACCCAAGACAAGCTCGATGGGCGTTGTTTTTTACGAGATTAAACTTTGTGGTTACCTATAGGGCTGGGTCAAAAAATATTAAAGCTGATGCTCTGTCGCGTAGCTTCATGGCCAGCCCTCCTCCTGAGGAGGATCCCGTTTGTATTTTGCCCCCAGGTATAATCATATCCTCTGTGGATACAGACTTATTCTCCGAAATTTGCGGCTGATCAAGGTTCTGCTCCCGAGAACCTTCCTGAGAACAAGCTATTTGTTCACCTGCAATTCCGGCTAAGTTTGCTCAGGGAGAATCATGACTCCGCACTATCTGGCCATCCAGGCATCCTGGGTACCAAGCACCTAATTTCTAGAACCTATTGGTGGCCTGGGTTGCTTAAAGACGTTAAGGCCTACGTCACCGCTTGTGAAATTTGTGCTAGGTCCAAGACTCCCAGGTCCCGACCTGTGGGCTTACTATGTTCTTTGCCCATTCCCCAGAGACCTTGGACCCATATCCAGAGCCGCCATCAGGAATTTCAGGGCCCCATACAGCTACATTTTCTGGGCCCCCCTACCGTGGCACCGCCTGTTAACGGTACTCCGTCCAGCACTATATCATGCTACCAAGGGCCGCCATCAGGGGGGGTATTAAGGGTACTGATGTGAGGGGCCCGGCCAAACTTAATTGAAAGGGGGGCCCGGCAACTGCCGCGACTTGCCTTTGGTAGAAAAAACACAGGCCCCTGCAATGGGGCCCGTTTTTTTCACCAAAAGAATGTGGCGAGCTGCGGGCCCCCCCACTCGTCATGGGGGCCGTCAAACACCGCCTGCCCGCGCGACCGATCGCGCGCACCCGCAAACTCCCGCGCGTGCGCACTCGCGAGCGTCTGCGAGCGCGCACCTGTGACCGCACGCACCCGCAACCGCACGCACCCGCGACCGCCTGGAACCGCGCACCGAATTTTGAGGCAGATTTTGACCTGCCCACACTATCTTGCCATGTTTGCCTGTGGCAATTGCGGCAATTGAGGACAGCAGACAAAAAAACGCACCGAAAAATGAATTTTCTGCCTCCCATTGATTTCGATGGGAGGTCAGGGGCGGAACAGCGGCAAGAAAGCACGTGCTGCTTTTTCTTTTTTCCATTGAATTCAGATTAAATCAATGGGAGGCGGTTTTGGAAGTTGTTTGGTGCTGATTCTGACGCAGTGTCTGAGTCAATATCAAGGGCCAAAAACTCTGTGAACTGGGCCTTATTGTTAGGGCTTATTCAGACGAACGTGTAATACATCCGTGCAACGCGCGTGATTTTCACGCGTCTCGCACGGACCTATGTTACTCTATGGGGCCGTGCGGACTGTCAGTGATTTTCACTCACCTCGCACGGACCTATGTTACTCTATGGGGCCGTTCAGACTGTCAGTGATTTTCACTCAGCGTGTGTCCTCTGCGTAAAACTCACAACATGTCCTATATTTGCGCATTGTTCGCGCATCACGCACACATTGAAGTCAATGGGTGGGTGAGAATCACGGCCAGCACTTCCGCAGCCGTATAAACTATGAATGAAAACAGAAAAGCACCACGTGCTACAAACATACAAACAGAGTGTCATAATGATGGCGGCTGTGCGAAAATCACGCAGCCGCGCATCATACGCTGCTGCCACACGGAGCTGTTATGGACCTTTTGCATGCGCTAAACGCCACTTTTTTGCGCGTGCAAAAAGCACACGCTTGTGTAAATCCGGCCTTAGGGTAGGAACACACTAGGCATGAACACTGCGGATTTTATGCAACACATTTTATTGTGGAAAATCCGCAGCGTATTACAGTCCCAGCCGAGTGGATGAGATTTGAACAAATCTCATCCACACGCTGCAAAAATAATGGACCTGCAGTGTGGCTTTTTAAGCTGCAGCATGTCCATTTATTTTGTGGAATCGCCGCTCCTCTGTTGCGGAAATGCTGCGGTTCTGCCGCAAAAATCACACATGAGAAAAAAAATAGGCACTTTTTTAAATTTATAAAAAAGTTTAGACTTACCCCGGCCATAGTTTAGGTGACGCATCTCTCTCTTCTGAACGTAGCCCCGCCTCCTTGGATGACGCTGTAGACCATGTGACCGCTGCAGCAGTCACATGGGATGAAACGTCATGACAGGAGGCCGGGCTGCGCTAAGAATAGAGGATCGTGTCACCTATATCTCATCCACTCGGCTGCGACTGTAATACGATGCGGATTTTCCACAATAAAAGGTGTTGCATAAAATCCGCAGTGTTCATGCTGTTCCTGCGTTTTTTGTCTGCAGCAAAAAACGTGGCAAGATAGTGTGGGCAGGTCAAAATCTGCCTCAAAATTCTTTAAGGAATTTTGAGGCAGATTTTTTCGGCCTGCAAAATACTCTGTGTGAACAGGGCCATACATGATCAGCACTTTGAGACACTTTACTCACTGCCAGAAGAGCTGCTGGCTCCCACTCCAGTCCTCGTCAGGCGATGTCTTCGAAGCAGATGTCCAGTCCTTCACCTCCAGGCTCGAGAAAATGGCGGGGATCGCAGAACTCCTGCCGCCGCGCAACAACTGGACTCCTCCCCCTCTCCTTACGCAGCTACGCTCTGGAGGAGGAGGTAGAGGAGGAGGCGGTGGAGGAGGCGAAGGCGGCGGAGGTGGAGGCGGAGGAGGAGGCGGGCCAGCAGGTAACTAGTCTGTGCGCCGTTCTCCCTGTGTGGCTGTCCAGTAGTTCGGCGATGTTCTTGTGGTGCGGGCGCACCGCTTCCCTCTTGCCGGCGGGCACGAGCGGGTCGTTCGCGCAGGGGTGCGCACCTGCATTCCTTCGTGCGCACGCGCTTGTGCGGTCGAGCGCGCGAGTGCAAGCGGGCGGTGTTTCACGGTGGTGTTTGACGAGAGGGGGGCCCGCAGCTCACGACATTTTTTTGGTGAAAAGAACTGTTTTTTTCTACCAAAGGCAAGTCGCGGCAGTTGCCGGGCCCCCCTTTCAATTACGTTTGGCCGGGCCCCCTACAGTAGTACCCCTAATACCCCCCTGATGGCGGCCCTGCCCATACCTCCATGGATTTTATCATCGATCTACCTCCATCCCAAGGCAAGTCGGTGGTGTGGGTTGTAGTAGAACGCTTCAGTAAAATGTGCCACTTTGTACCCCTCAAGAAACTACCCAATGCCAAGACGTTAGCTACCTTGTTTGTCAAACACATCCTGCGTCTCCATGGGGTTCCGGTCAATATTGTTTCTGACAGAGGGGTACAATTTGTTTCATTGTATTGGAGAGCTTTCTGTAAGAAGCTGGAGATTGATCTGTCCTTTTCCTCGGCCTTCCATCCTGAAACTAATGGCCAAACTGAGAGGACTAATCAGTCTCTAGAAGAATACTTAAGGTGTTTTTATCTCAGACTGTCAATATGATTGGGTCTCCTGCATTCCCCTCACCGAGTTTTCCCTTAATAACCTGGTCAGTTACTCTTCGTGGGTTTCCCCCTTCTTCTGTAATTTTGGGTTTAATCTACGGTTGTCCTCCATTTCACCTGGTGTTTCCAACAATCCCAAGGTAGATGTCGTTCATCGGGAACTGTGCACAGTCTGGGCCCATGTTCAGAAGAACCTTGAGGCGTCCCAGAGCATCCAAAAGACTCAGGCAGATAAAAGACGTTCAACTAACCCTCTGTTTGTGGTCGAGGATCTGGCGTGGCTGTCTTCTAAAAATTTGCGCCTTAAAGTTCCGTCCAAGAAGTCTGCTCCCCGGTATATAGGGCCGTACAAAATCATTGAGGTCCTCAACCCTGTCTCCTTCCGGCTGGAGTTACCCCCGTCTTTTCAGATACACGTGTTCCATGCCTCCCTTTTGAAAAGCTGCTACCCGTCCTTGGCTACATCGAGGAAACCTCCGGTCCCTGTTCACACTCCGGATGGGGCAGAATTTGAGGTAGCCAAGATTGTCGACAGCAGGATGGTCCAAGGCTCCCTCCAGTACCTGGTCCATTGGAGAGGATACGGGCCTGAGGAGAGGACTTGGGTACCCGCCCGGGATGTTCACGCCGGTATATTGCTCAGCAAGTTCCATCTTCGTTTCCCCAACAAGCCAGGCCCACCTAGGAAGGGTCCAGTTGCCCCTCATAAAAGGGGGTGTACTGTAAAGGGTTTGCCAGACACAGGTTCTATGTCGACGCCCGGGGTTAATCAGCCTTCATCAGCTCGAAGGTCTGCTAGAGTGACGCGATCTGTTACCACTCAGACTGGCAGGCTGAGGAGAGGGAGAACCTATCACAGCCTGGCCTGACGGTTCTAGCTCCCGCCCTTGGTCTATTTTTACCCTCACTTGCTGCATGTTCCTTGCCTGTGATTGTCTGGTTTCCTGGCTCTGCGATTCTTGCTATTTACCTTATTGACCACTGTTGCTTATTAATCCTGGCTTGACTGACTATTCTCCTGCTCTGATTTGCTACTTCGTACTCTCCTGGTTTGTCTCGGCTCGTTCACCACTGTCTGTTGCTCACGGTGTTTCCATGGGCAACTGCCCCTACCTCCCCCTTTTTCTTCTGTGTGCCCTTGTCTTGTGTTGTCTGTCTTGCACTTATTGAGTGTAGGGACCGTCGCCCAGTTGTACGCCGTCACTTAGGACGGGCCGTGCAAGTAGGCAGGGACTGAGTTTCGGGTAGATTAGGGCTCACCTGTCCGTATCCCTACCCCGTTTCATTACACTATGACACCTGATAGCTCTGCTACTTGATAGGAGACAGCGGCTCAGCAGACAGTATCACATATAATATGCTTAGATACAACGGCTTAGCAGACAGTATCACACATGCTAGGCCCAATTAGAAGGTTAATTGTGAAAACATTTCATATGGTGTTTTTCGATAAAAGTCACTTGAACTGGTATCATTTAAACAGTTAAACGATGAATGGCGCTGTTTATGTGGAATTTACCCTGCGGCCTAATGTACCATATAATGTTTTAAAAAAAAAGTAAAAAAACCTACATTTTGTGGGGTGAATTGAAAAAAAACCTGTAATTCCGCCATTTCTGTTTTGATTTTACAGTGATCATCGGGCGGCATGAATTGCATGATAACTTGATTCTGCGGGTCGTTACGATTATGGCGATACCAAATTTATATAGTTTTATTTTTTACAAAATAATTTGTTTTTGTGACGCTGCATTCGAAGATGAACTGCATAGTTTTTCAACTAATCTGGTCCCCATGGCAGAAATCTGTCTTTCCATCTGGCACCTCCAGCAGACTCCTTTCAGTCTAGTTTGATTTCTTTTACCTCAGAGTTCCTCTTTTTACCTTTTTTTAATTTCTTTTCTCCCCCCTTTTTTTTTTCTATTTCTAACAGGGGCTGTGCAGGATTAGAAAAATATGGCTGCTTTCTTCCAAAAACAGCACCACACCTATCCACAGGTTGTATCTGGTATTGCAGGTTTGCTCCATTGAAGTGAATGGTAATGAGCTGTAGTACCACACACAACCTATGGACAGGTGTGGTGCTGGTTTTTGGAGAAAGCAGACAAGTTATCTCATCCTGGACAACCCTTTGTCATGGATAGTTCTTGTGCGGAGATGCTCCCTGCATTATCCCTTTTCCTTTATGGCCGCTGATACGTTCTATTCAGCTTTATGGCCTCTGTGGTAAGTACACTGCCAGTCATTAAAGGGTTAATACTTCAGACCACTGTGGGTGACGTCACAATGTATGAGTTGTGCAGTGGTAATAAACTCCTGTAGTAATGATGATGAAGGTGCTGATGTCATAAATACAAATGTTTATGACATAAAGAAGATTCCATATTAGAAGGTTTTACTGCCACGTTCAGCGCCATATTGGATGGGACTGAGGACCTTGAGCTTGACTTCCCCACCAATACCGATCTGATATAATTTGGAGGTTCCAGCAGGGAAACCCTTCACCCCACACCACTTCTTCATCACAGTGATGCCATCCTCTTCATACGGGTTGTCTGTAATAGAGGGGGGTTTCCAGCAGGAGATCCCCCCCTATTAGCCGGAGCGGAGACAGGTACTACAAGGAGGCATCTGGAGGACCCGTCTCATCCGTGGATCACCCATTAATTTTAATGGGTGACCAGGAAGAGAGACATCCGCCTAGCCAACCAGATCAGCCGATTTATGTGTTTTATGTCGTTCGTTCATTGTAATGTCTTTCCTTGAAAATCTGAGAAAACGTACAAATTCTGTTACAAATGATATTTTGGCACCTTCTAAGCCCAGAGGAAGGGCAATCCTCCAGCCATGGTTTCCCTAGAGGTTTCCCCCACAGGGGGTTTTTCCTTTCCTGCGTGCTGGAGGGTGACTCTTCGTGAGTCGGAGGTTTGCCATTTTGGGTTTGGTCATATAATATAATAAAAGTTTTGACCATTTAACACCCAATTATAATGTTTTGTGTCTTTATTTTGCATTCTTTGGTTTGGTGATTGGGATTCTGGGTCTATCACATATCACAAAATCATAAGGCCGGACATCTACTTCCCACACTGACATAGAATGGAGACAACAAGCGTTGCTGCACAATTAAGTGTACACATCCTTACATTAACCCCTTCCCGACATTTTTTTCGTATGGGTACGCCATGGAAAGCTATGACTTCCCGCAAATTGCCGTATCCATACGCCAAATGTTTGGCAACGGCCCAGAAGCTGAGTCGGTGCCATCATCCCCAGATCTCAGCTGTATCTTACAGCTGACATCCGGCTGTAATGGCGGGGACCGAAATTAGCTTTGATCCCCGCCATGAACCCCTTAAGTGCAGCGCTCAAACGCGAGTGCTGCACTTAAGGTGTTTGCAGCTCATCGGAACCCCAGCAATGAAATTGCCGGGGTTCCGGTGGCTGCAATGGCAACCGGAGGCCTAATACTGGCCTCCCGGTCTGCCTAATACGGAAGACAGTCAAGATCCGCCCGGCGACGGAGCCTGATCCGCTTCCGTAGCCGCCGGAAAGATGGCATCCACCTGTAATGTCAGGAACCGGAGCTAGCTCCGATCCCTGCCATTAACCCCCTCGATGCAGCAATCGAAAGCGATTACTGCATCGTAGTGGTTACTAGCAGATCACCAGCCCTGACAGGCAATCAGGACTGGGGACTGCTGCTATGGCAACAGGAGACACAATGGTCTCCTGATATGTCATTACGGAAGCCGATTAGGCCCCGCCGGGAGGCGAAGCCTAATCGGCTTGCTGTCAGTGAATAACTGACAGATCTAATACATTGCACTACGTAGTGTCGTGGAAATCCATCGCTCAAAATATATTAGACTGAAATTTATACGAGTCCCAACAGACTCTCAAGGCCAGACTCCATTAGTCAGAATCCTAATTAGGATATTTCACCGATATATATCGAGAGAGGAGAAGAAAACACCCAGACTCGCTTATATGCTCAAAATGCTCCTCTGAAGGATTTATTACCAAACTCAAACTGTTAAACTGAAATTCAGAAGGGGTGTCGGCTTGAGGTAAACCAATCAGAGACAATGTAACAGTATTTGTTATTCAGTAAAAAGCGGATCATAACGTACATCCCAGATACATCATTATAATTCTTCACACATTATGTTTACAGGTTTCTTATATCTCTTTTGGACAGAATATCCTCGTGGAGATGGGGGAGACCTTCCCTCACGCATACTTGCCATCCCCCCATCTCACTCCCATCTCACTCCCTGTCCATCTTCACATGGGAACCAAGGTCAAAGATAAAACATACGAAATCAACATTACTTGTGTTAAAGGAACAGTGTCATCACAATTTTTTTTTTAATATGTTAAAGATGTTAGTGCTTTATTAAAAACGTTTATATTTATTTGTGTGTTTGTGTTTTACTTTTTCTTATTTTTACACTTTTTCTTCTCTATGGGGGCTGCCATTTTTTTTCCCATTTCTGTATGTGTCGATTAACGACACATACAGACATGGAATACGGCAGCCACAGTCCCATAGGGACTGCGAACGGCTCCCGTCCCATCCACTTCTGTGTACGCCGTCTGTGTGGGAACTGCGCATGCGCCGCTCCCACACAGTCCAATTTGAGATGCGCGCCGTCCGGCGTCATTTTCCTGTGGACCGGAAGTCGCGGCCGGACAGTAAGATTACTACTTCCGGTCGCGGCTTCCGGACTTGTGCACTTGGAGCAGCGGCAGCAGACGGAGCGGACGGGCCGGAGGGAGCCGCGGCGGCAGGAGCAGGTAAGAGATTTCTATGTATGTTCGTGTTTGTGTACGTTTACTACTGTATGTAAACCTTCTACACTGTGTGTTAGCTCAAAAAATGGCGACACACAGTGTAGGAGGTTAGACCGTTCAATCCCCTCGTTTATCCCGGCACTAGCCAGGATAAAGGAGGGGGGGGATGCTGAGAGCTCACTAGAGCGAGGGCTTTTTACCCAATTTTGCAATGCTGCAATTTTGGGAATAGCTCCATCTAGTGACCAGCAATGGGAAATATTATAAATTAGAATCTAATTTATAATATTTCCTGACTCGTGAAAAAAATAAAAAAAATGTGAACAATGTTTAATCACCTATACACTAATTGTTTAATTAAAAAAAAAAAAACATGTTTTTCTGGCAACACATTCCCTTTAAAGGAACAATGACTTTCCTATTCACTACAAAAGAACCAAGATGGGAACTCCAGACAAGATGGGAACTCCAGACAAGATGGGAACTCCAGACAAGATGGGAACTCCAGACAAGATGGGAACTCCAGACAAGATGGGAACTCCAGACAAGATGGCTGCTGCACGAAACTAAATCATTTAAACATTATCATCACTTTCACATAATACATATCTTAGTAATTCGGCATCCTGCTTGATAATTCACAATGTAATTTCATACAGAGAATATAAGCAAATAAATCATCCTTCACAGTAGGTAGTGCAAAGTATTAGAAAAAAAACATCAGACAGTTGGAACTTCAAGTCCCCTAGTGGGACTTGAAAGAAAGTGTAAAAGAAAGTATAAAAAAGTGTAAAAAAATAAATAAAAAATAGAAGTTTGCAAACAATAAAAGTTTCAAGTAATAAAATAAAACACAATCGCCCTATTTCTCTTATCAAGTCCTTTATTATTGAAAAAAATAAATAAACCATACGTATTTGGTATTGCCGCAACCGTAACGACCTGAGGTATCAAAATATTATATTATTTATTGCACGCGGTGAACAGCGTAAAAAAAAACCGTAAAAAACTATACCCGAGTTTCTGTTTTTTGGTCACTTTGCCCTACAAATATTGGAATAAAAAGTGATCAAAAAGTCGCACGTATCCAAAAATGGTACCTATAAAAACTATAGCTCGTCTCGCAAAAAAACAAGCCCTCATACAGCTCCGTCGACAAAAAAATTGGAAAGATATGGTTCTCACAACTTGGCGACAGAAAAATACATTCTTTTTACAAAAGCAATTTTATTGTGCAAAAAGTTGTAAAACATAAAAAAGTTCTGTAAATTAGGTATCGCCGGAATCATACGGACCCACAGAATAAAGTTAACAGGTAATTTAGAACGCATGGTGAACACTGTATAAAAAAAACTAAAAAAGCTGTGCCAGAATTGCGATTTTTTGTTTACCTGGCCTCCCAAAAAATAGAATAAAAGGTGATCAAAAAGTCGCATGTACCCCAAAATGGTACCAATAATCGCTACAGCTCGTCCCGCAACAAACCAGCCCTCATACCACTACATCTATGAAAAATAAAATTAGTTATGGCTCCAATAAGTCAGGAAATAAAAAATATGCAGTTGTGCCCGAGGGGAACATTTCTTCTGTTTCAAGTGGCGATTTATCAAGGATCTAAAATTAGGGAACCAGGAAGGGGAGGGCCCAAACATATCTGCTGGAAGTGAGGGTGCCCGTATTATACCAGGACAACACTTCACAGCAAAATTCCCCAAACTGCAAATATGCGGACCAAAAGGGGCATAAGAAAGGACGCCATATATCAGTGCGACACCGGCCTGTGCAGAAAGGATTGCTTCACAGCGTAACACACATAAATGGATTATTTTATTGTTTTTTTACCACATTATTATACCCCCTGACTATGCCCCTGATGTACTCTGGCCAGCTCACATATGCCCCACCATATGCCCCACATTATAAACGGAAACACTCCAAACAAAACTATTACCAAGCAAATTCCACGCTCCAAAAGCCAAATGACGCTCCCACCCATCTGAACCCTACAGTGTGCCCAGACAGCAGTTTCCTTCCACATATATGGCATCGTCATACCCGGGAGAACCCTTTTAACAATTTTTGGGGTGTGTTTCTCCAGTGACATAAGCTGGGTATGACATATTTGCCATTGAAATGGCACCTCCACAGCGCAATCATTTATGGAAAATACCTGTGGGTGAAAATGCTCACTACACCCCTTAATAGATGCCTTGAGGGGTGCAGTTTCCAAATGGGGTCACTTCTCAGGGCTTTCTTTTTATTATTTCACATCTGAGCCTCTGCAATTGTGATCCAATACTTTATAAATCGCCAAATTAGGCCTCGATTTTGCATGGTACGCTTTCACACCTGAGCCTGGTCGAATGTTCGGCAAAAGATTAGGGCCACATGAAGGGTGTTTCTAAAACCAGGAAACTCAGCATAATAATTAGAGAGCTGTCTTGTTATGGTGGCACAAGCTGGGCACCACATATTGGCATATCTATGGAAAAAAAATCCCATTATCACTCTGCAACATCGAGTGCACACTAATTTCTACAAAACACCTGCAGGGTTAACATGCTTACTACACCCCTAGGTAAATGCATTGAGGGTGTAGTTTCCAAAATGTGGTCACTTCTGCGGGGTATCCACAGTTTTGGTCCCACAGGTGCCCAGAAACAAATCCAGAAATATCTGCACTCCAAATGGCGCTCCTTCCTTTCTGAGCCCTGCCGTGTGCCCAAACAGCAGTTTATGACCACATATGGGGTATTGCCGTACTCGGGAGAAATTGCTTTACAAATGTTGTGTTCTTTTTTTCCATTATTTGTTGAGAAAACCAAAAAATTTGCGGTAAAGCTACGTCTTATTGAAGAAAAAGGATTGTTTTTATTTTCACTGCCCAATTCTAATAAATTCTATGAAACATCTATGGGGTCAAAATGCTCACAATACTCCTAGATGGATTCCTCAAGGGGTGTAGTTTCCTAAATGGAGTCACTATTTGGGCATTTTTCATTGTTTTGCCCCTCAGGGGCTTTGCAAATGCGACATTGCCTCCGCAAACCATTCCTGCTAAATGTGATCTCCAAAAGTCAAATAGCGCTCTTTCCATTCTAAGCCCTGCCGTGTGTCCAAAAAGCCGTTTATTACCACATATGGGGTACTGTTTTAATCGGGAGAAATTGCTTTACAAATTTTGCTGTACTTTTTCTCCTTCAGTCTTTGTGGAAATGAGAAAAAATGTGCTAAAACTACATTTTCTTTGAAAATATGTAGATTTTTATTTTCAGGGCCTACTTCCAATAATTTCTGCAAAAAACCTGTGTGGTCAAAACACTCAGTATACCCCTAGATAATTTCCTCAATGGGTGTAGTTTCCAAAATGAGGTCACTTGTGGGGGGTTTACACTGTTTTATCCCCTCAGGGGCTTTGTAAATGTGACATGGCCTCCGCAAACCATTCCTGCTAAATGTGAACTCCAAAAGCCAAATGGTGCTCCATCCGTTCTAAGCCCTACCGTGTGTCCAAACAGCCGTTTATTACCACATGTGGGGTACTGTTTTACTCGGGAGAAATAGCTTTACAAATTTTGCAGTGCTTTTTCTCCTTCAGTCTTTGCGGAAATGAGAAAAAATTTGCTTTACCTACATTTTCTTTGAAAAAATGTAGATTTTTATTTTCAGGGCCTACTTCCAATAATTTCTGCAAAAAACCTGGGGGGTCAAAACGCTCAGTATACCCCTAGATAATTTCCTTGAGGTGTGTAGTTTCTCAAATGGGATCACTTTTGGGGGATTTCCACTGTTTTGGCACCGCAAGAGCCCTTCAAACCTGACATGGTGCCTAAAATATATTCAAATAAAAATAAGGCCCCAAAATCCACTAGGTGCTCCTTTGCTTCTGAGGCCGGTGCTTCAGTCCAGTAGCAGCTACGGCCACATGTGGGATATTTCCTAAAACTGCAGAATCTGGGCAATAAATATTGAATTGCATTTCTCTGGTAAAACCTTCTGTGTTATAAAGAAAATTGGATTAAAAATTTATTTCTGCAAAAAAATATGACATTTGTAAATTTCACCCCTACTTTACTTTAATTCCTGTGAAAAGTTTAAAGGGTTAAGAAATCTTCTAAATGCTGTTTTGAATACTTTGAGGGGTGAAGTTTTCAAAATGGGGTGACTTTTGGGGGTTTCTAATATAAAAGGCCCTCAAAGCCACTTCACAAGTGAACTGGCCCCTGTAAAAATAGCCTTTTGAATTTTTTTTGAAAATGTGAGAAATTGCTGCTAAAGTTCAAAGCCTTGTAACATCCTAGAAAAATAAAATAATGTTCAAAAAACGATGCCAATCTAAAGTAGACATATGGGGGATGTTAGTTAGCAACCATTGTGTGTGTTATAACTGCCTGTCTTACAAGCAGATACAATTAAGTTGAGAAAAATGCAAATGTTTGCAATTTTTCGCTAAATTTTGGTGTTTTTCACAATTAAATACTGAACATATCGAGCAAATTTTGCCAGTAACATCAAGTCCAATGTGTCACGAGAAAACAATCTCAGAATCGCTTGGATAGCTAAAAGCATTCCGACGTTATTACCACATAAAGTGACACATGTCAGATTTGAAAAATGAGGCTCTGTCAGGAACGTCAAAAGTGGCTAAAGAGGGAAGGGGTTAAGATATTGTATTACGGTCTGTAGCCTTTGGGGGAAATATATTAACCTTTCTACAACAGTTTACTAAAATACACAAATGTTGAAATTTTTGGGGTGCAAAAAATGGGCGGGGCTTAGCAGAAATGGCCAACAATTTTACTATAATTTATGCCAGTAACTGATGTAAATTATAGCAGAAATCTATATGTATAGTGCGGCCCAGATTTATCTCTGGGGGGCGTAACAAGGCAAAGGTCCGTGCCAGACCCATACCTCCCCCCAATCAGACTGTTTGCCCCCCAGTCAGATAATAAAATACATTTTATAAATGTACTTACCTCACCACTCCGATTCTCCCTCCCGGATCCCCTCAGGCTCTTACAGCAGGCCGCAGCACCTAGAAAGTACTGATGACAGGCCACGTTGCAGCTAAAAGATGCGACACATTTATTAAGAGTCGTTCGCCTGTTAATAAATGTGTTGCATCTTACTCCAGCAAACTGTTTAATAGGACTGGTGTATGAAGCGCCAGTATTAACCCCTTCCCGCTCCTGGGCGTACTATTACGTCATGGCAGCTGTATCGTTCGCGCTCCATGACGTAATAGTACGTCTCGGGAGTAACGGCCGTTTTGGCCGTCCTCCCGACACATACAGGAGCTGTGACGCTGCTGTCTTGTTCAGCAGCTGTCACAGCTCCTACAGCGGCGACCGATCGCTGTGTCCCCGCTGATTAACCCCTTAAAAGCCGCGTTCTATAGAGATCGCGGCTTTTTAGGGGTTAAGCTGCCATCGCCGGCCTGCTACGCGACAGCGGCCGGCGATGGTGACTATGGCAACCGGACACCAAACAATGGCATCCGGCTATGCCATAGACGGAAGCCTAGTGGGTCCTGACAACGTCAGGACCCACTATGCTTGCTGTCAGTGAGTAGCTGACAGCTCTGATACACTGCACTACGCATGTAGTGCAGTGTATTAGAATAGCGATCAGGGCCTCCTGCCCTCAAGTCCCCTAGTGGGACAAAGTAATAAAGTTAAAAAAAAGTTAAAAAAAGATGTGTAAAAATAAGAAAATAAAAGTAATAAAAGTAAAAATCCCCCTTTTTCCCTTATCAGTCCTTTATTATTAATAAAAATATATTAACAAACAAATAAACTATACATAATTGGTATCGCCGCGTCCGTAACGGCCTGAACTACAAAATTATTTAGTTATTTATCCCGCGCGGTGAACGGCGTAAAATAAAATAATAATAAACCGAACCACAATCACAATTGTTTGGTCACTTCACCTCCAACAAAATGGAATAAAAAGAGATCAAAAAGTCGCATGTACCTAAAAATGGTACTGATCGAAACTACAGTTCGTTACGCAAAAAATAAGTCCTCGCACGGCTTTATTGATTGAAAAATAAAAACGTTCTGGCTCTTAGAATAAGGTAACACAAAAAGTGAATGATTGTTTACAAAACGTATTTTATTGTGCAAACGCCATAAGACATAAAAAAAACTATAAACATCTGGTATCGCCGTAATCGTATCGCCCCGCAGAATAAAGTGAATATGTCATTTATAGCGCACGGTGAACGCTGTAAAAAAAAATAAAAAATAAAAAAACAATAGTAGAATTGCTGTTTTTTAGTCACCACGCCACCTAAAAATAGAATAAAAACTGATCAAAAAGTCGCATGCACCCCAAGAAAACTGCAATGGATTCCTCAAGGGGTCTAGTTTCCAAATTGGGGTCACTTTTGGGGGGTTCCCAATGTTTTGGCACCACAAGACCTCTTCAAACCGGACATGGTGCCTAATAAAAAGGAGGCCTCATAATCCACTAGGTGCTCCTTTGCTTCGGAGGCCGGCGCTTCAGTCCATTACCGCACTAGGGCCACATGTGGGATATTTCTCAAAACTGCAGAATCTGGGCAATACGTGTTAAGTTGCGTTTCTGTGATAAATCCTTTTGTGTTATAAAAAAATGGTATAAAGAGGATTTTCTGACAAAAAAAAAATATGTAAATTTCACCTCTACTTTGCTCTAAATTCCTGTGAAACACCTAAAGGGTTAATAAACTTTCTAAATGCTGTTGTGAATACTTTGAGGGGTCTAGTTTCTAAAATGGGGTGTTTGATAGGGGTTTCTAATATATGGGCCCCTCAAAGCAACTTCAGAACTGAACTGGAACCTAAAAAAATAAATAAATGAGGCAATACTTCGCTTCTTACATTATACTGATAATGAGCCGTGCCCACCCCGAGATGACCCCAGTTTTGACCGTTTGTATAAACGGAGACCCCTATTAGACCGTTCCAGTGCCCGGTTTTCCCAAGCATTCACCCCCGAGAAGTGTATTTTTATTGATGAGTCCCTGGTACATTTTAAAGGGAGGGTTCAATTCTGCGAGTACCTGCCGGGTAAGAGGGCAAGGTATGGCGTGAAGATGTATAAGCTGTGAGAGTGCATCAGGGTATACCTACAGGTTTAGGATATATGAAGGAAAGGCCACCCCCAAACCAGGCTGCATCCTGGACTACAATAGGTACATGGGAGGTGTGGACTTGTCAGATCAAATCCTGAAGCCCTACAGCGCCATGCGGTGTGGTATAAGAAGCTGGCCGGGCACATCATACTGATGGCTTTGTACAATGCGTACGTGCTATGTCGATGTATAGGCCAGAAGGGAACTTTCCTGGAATTTCAACAGGTGATTATCAAGAACCTAATCTTTAGGGACCAAGAAAGGGGGGCACCCAGTACTTCTGGAAGCGGGGCCACACGCATCGTACCAGGGCGGCAACACTTTCCAGGAGAAGTTCCCCAAACTGGCAAGAAGGGAAAAAGTCAAAAGAGGTGCAAAGTCTGCTATAAGAGGGGGATAAGGGAGGACACAATATATCAATGTTAGGCGTGTCCCGAAAAACCAGAGCTCTGTATGAAAGAGTGTTTTAAAATTTATCATACATCCCTTGATTTATTACTTACCCTGATGCACTCCGCACAGCTTATCCCCCTCATCTTTCCCTTCTGAGCCCTGCTCTGTGCCCAGGCAGCTGATAACAGCCACATATAGGGTATTGCCATACCCGTGAGAACCAACATTACAGTTTATGGGGTGTATGTCTCCGGTCAAGGTGCTCACTACACCTCTAGATGAATGCCTTAAGGGGTGTAGTTTTTAAAACGGGGTCACTTCTCAGAGGTTTCAACTGTACTGATACCTCAGGGGCTTCTGCATACATGACTTTGCACTAGAAAATCCCCAGTAGGCCAAATGGTGGTCCTTTCCTTCTGAGCCCTCCCATGGGCCCAAACGGCAGTTTATCACCACAAATAGGGTATTGCTGCACTCAGGACAAATTGCGCAACAGAATGGGGTATTTTGTTTCTTGTGAAAATAAGAAATTTTCTGCCAAAACTACATATTATTTGAAAAAAATAATTTTGTTTTCATTCCCAGCCCAATTCAAATAAGTTCTGTGAAAAAACTATGGGGTCAAATTGGTCACAACACCCATAAATTAATTCCTTGAGGGGTGTAGTTTCCAAAATGGGGTCATTTGTGGTTGGTTTCTATTGCTTTGATACCTCTGGGGCTCTGCAAATGCGACATGGCACCCGAAAACCAATCCAGCAAAATCTGGACTCCAACAAACACACAGCGCTCCTTTCCTTCTGAGCCCTCCCATGGGCCCAAACGGCAGTTTATCACCACAAATGGGGTATTGCTGCACTCAGGAGAAATTGGGCAACAAAATTTAGTATTTTGTTCCCTGTGAAAATAAGAAATTTTGATAAAAAATTACATCTTATTGGAAAAAATGTCATTTTTTTAATGTCACAGCCCAATTGAAATAGGTGCTGTGAAAAAACTGTGTGCTCAAAATGCTAACAACAACCATAAATTAATTCCTTGAGGGGTGTAGTTTCCAAAATGGGGTCAGTTTTGGTGGGTTTCCATTGCTTTGATACCTCTGAGGCTCTGCAAATGCGACATTGCACCCGAATTCCAATACAGCAAAATCTGGACTCCAACAAACATATAGCGCTCCTTTCCTTCTGAGCCCTCCCATGGGCCCAAACGGCAGTTTATCACCACAAATGGGGTATTGCCACACTAAGGACAAATTGGCCAACAAAATGGGGTATTTTGTTCCCTGTGAAAATAAAAAATGTTGATCACAAATGACATTTTATTGGAAAAAATGACATTTGGTGCTGTGAAAAACTGTGCGGTCAAAATGGTAACAACAACCATAAATGAATTCCTTGAGGGGTGTAGTTTCCAAAATGGGGTCACTATTGGGGGATTCCTACTGTTTTGGCACCTCAACGCCTCTTCAAACCTGGCATGCTGCCTAAAATATATTCTAATAAAAAAAGAGGACTCAAAATGCACTAGGTGCTTCTTTGATTCTAGGGCTTGTGTTTTAGTCCACGAGCGCACTAGGGCCACATGTGGGACATTTCTAAAAACTGCAGAATCTGGACAATACATATTTAGTAGTGTCTCTCTGGTAAAACCTTCTGTGTTACAGAAACAAAAAAATTTCATCACCACTTTGCTTTAATTCCTGAGAAAAGCCTGAAGGGTTAAAAAACTTTCTAAATGCTGTTTTGAATACTTTGAGGGGTCTAGTTTTTAAAATGGGGTGTTTTATCAGGGTTTCTAATACATAGGCCCCACAAAGCCACTTCAGAACTCAAGAGGTACCATAAAAAAAAGGCTTTTGAAATTTTCTTCAAAATATGAGAAATCGCTGTTTATGTTCTAAGCCTTGTAACGTCCAAGAAAAATAAAAGAATGTTCAAAAAACTATGCCAATCTAAAGTAGACATATGGGAAATGTGAACTAGTAACTATTTTGGGTGGTATAACCGTCTGTTTTCACCAATAAACACTGAATACATCGACCAAATTTTACCATGAACATGAAGCCCAATGTGTCACAAGAAAACAATCTCAGAATCGCTTGGGTAGGTTTAAGCATTCCGACGTTATTAGCACATAAAGTGAAATATGTCAGATTTGAAAAATGGGCTCTGAGCCTTAAGGCCAAAACTAGGCTGCGTCCTTAAGGGGTTAAAGGGAATGTGTTGCTAGAAATTTTATTTTATTTTTTTCAGTTAAACAGTTAGTACATATTTTTTCACAAGTCAGGAAATATTATAAATTAGATTCTAATTTATAACATTTCCATGTGCTGGTCACTAGAGGGAGCAATTCCCAAAATTGCAGCATTGGCATGTGGTAAAGCAACCTCATTGCCTTATGCTGCAAATTTGTAGTAGACACACTCGTTCTAGTGTCCTCACAGAATCTCCCCTCCTTTATCCTGGCTAGTGCCAAGAGAAAGGAGGGGGTTGAATGTTCAAACCTCCTACACTGTGTGCCGCCATTTTCTGAGCGAATGCACAGTGTAGGAGGATTAGATACAGTGCTCAGCATACAGTATAACACTAACATACACACACATCACATACACAAACATAACTTACCTGCTCCTGCCGCCGCCTCTGCCCTGCCGCTCCTAGTCCTTGCGTCTGCGCTGCCTTCAACATATGACCGGAAGTCGTCATCTTACTGTCCGGCAGTGGCTTCCGGTCCACATGAAAATGTCGCTCTACTACAGACCTTCCTTTTGATCTGTGTGGGAGTGGCACATGCTCCGTTCCCACACAGACGGCGTACTCTATAGTGAATGGAACGGCTCCCGTTCGCATTCTCTATGGGAATGTATGTGCCCTATTCCATCTCTGTATGTGTCGTTAATGGACAGATACAGAGATGAAAAAATAAATGGCAGCCCCAATAGAGAAGTAAAAGAAGGAAAAAAGGAAAAAGTACAACAAAAAAAACACAAATAAATACAATTTATTTTAATGACATACTAAAAGCAATATTATATATATATAAAAAAAAAAATTTACGTGACACCTTCCCTTTAAAAGGGTTTTCCACGTTCTGACAACTGGATAGGTCATCAGTATATGATCGGTGCGTGTCCGACATCTGGACCCCGCACCGATCCGCCACTCCAGCTGCCTCTGGGCACCGGACAACACTGCCGGAAGTAGATGGCTCCGGTCAAAGAATAGAGGCCGAGCTGCAGTTCTGCCGAACGGCCGCTATGCAGTGATCTGAGCAATCTGCTTCCAGCAGTGTTGTCCGGAGCCCAGAGGCAGCTGGACTGGCAGATCGGTGCGGGGTCTGGTGTAGTAACGATTGTTTGCCCCCATACATTAACGATGATTGCTCCTTGTGACACGCTGTATCGTCGATTGGTGCTGGTTTTCATGGTCAGTATCGGGACGTCTAAAAGGACCTTTATTTCCTCAGACACCACCATAACTAAGCATTGGAACCAACCCTCCCACCTTAGCGGGTAAAGATTAACCTTCTAAAAGGTTCACTATATTCACATAAGGGCTAACGGTGAAAACACAGAGGTGCTCACCATATATCCAGCGTATAACTGTGTCCTCCAAATCTTACGGAGCAGGAGTTGTTCTAGATTCCTGTTTATGTCCCAGACACGTTCATACCATTTTAGACAATGAATCGACATATCGCAAACTTGTGGCGAAACCAAGCACTGCATGTAAGGAATCTTTAAAAAATCTGCTAGAAGAAGGAATTGGATTAGGAGTATTAGCCAAGAAACAGGCAGAATACTTACTGATAGAATTCCCTATTGTTCCCATATTCCATGGGATGCCAAAAATCCATAACTTTGCATGGTCTTGAAGCTTGGGTTATCTGTGTCGTAGTTGGTTAGTACTCCTGCAAACAGGCCTGCCATCAGGGTAGTACCGCTGGTACTACTGTCAGGGGCCTGGCCACAAAAGTAAAATAAAGTGGGCAGCCGCCGCTCATCAAGGTTATGAGTAGTGGTAATTGGTTTGTAGAAAGGAATGGGACCCATGCAGGGGCCAGCTCCGCAACTTGGTGAGTGACTGTTTTAAAGCAGTAGATTCAGTTTAATTATTTTTTTTATGTTGCCCCTCTGCTCCCACCTTCCCACCTGTCTCTCTCCCCTTCCCCTCCCCAGACCCTAGTCAAGCGTCATATTCACTCTGGCCCAACTCCCGCCTCGGCCACTTTCCGTTCTTTTAGCCTACTCCTCCGCCTACATCCTGGTATAATAGCTAAAGAAAATTACCCTATGAGCTTTTAGAGTCAGTTAGTTATATGTCAAAATTTTGATCTAAGGTTTGCACACCATGACAGTCGGTAGTCATGTAGACCGGACACTTCCATGATTTGAATACGCTGTGACGTGGCACATTGGGTCACGGGAACGTGGTGTAAAGGATCTGCCAGACACAGCTTCTGTGTCGACGCCCGTGGTTAATCAGTCTGCACCTGCTCCTAGGTCTGCTAGAGTGACTCGATCTGCTCCCACTCAGGCTGGTAGGCTCAGTAGTGGGAGAACCTATCACAGCCTGGCCAGACGGTTCTAGCTCCTGGCCTCGGTCTATTTATACCTTCATTTCCTGCTTGTCTTTGCCTGTGATTCTTTCCTGTTTCCTGGCTCTGCTGCTCCTGCTATTATTATTGACCTTGCTTCATTTTGACCCTGGCTTTACTGACTACGCTCCTGCTCTGCGTTTGGTACCTGGTACACTCCTGATTTGACTCGACTCGTTCACCACGCCTGTTGCTCACTGTGTTGCCGTGGGCAACTGCCCCATTTCCCTTAGCTTCTGTGTACCCTTGTCTGTTTGTCTGTCATGCACATATTGAGTGTAGGGACCGTCGCCCAGTTGTACGCCGTCGCCTAGGACGGGCCGTGCAAGTAGGCAGGGACTGAGAGGCGGGTAGATTAGGGCTCACCTGTCTGTCTCCCTACCCCGTCATTACACGTGGTATCTAGGTTACATCAACACTTTCATGACGTATCTTGTGGTTCGCGCTTGGGCATTGGAGATGAAGAAGACTGGAGCCTCTGGTGCCGATGTGGCCGTCACGATGCAGGACCTGTGAGTGACGTCACAGATCTGCACTGTCAGAAGCTGGGCGTTCTGAAGAGAAGAGGATGTTACTTCTCTTCAGAGCGCCCAGCTAGTGAAAGTATTAAAAACGCCCCGATGTACGCACATAATACACGCCCACTTGGACTTTTACTTTTAAACACACCCACTTGGACTTTTGCAAGCCTCATTTGCATAACTACAAAAATGGCCATAACTTGGCCAAAAATGCTCGTTTTTTAAAAATAAAAACGTTACTGTAATCTACATTGCAGCGCCGATCTGCTGCAATAGCAGATAGGGGTTGCAAAATCTGGTGACAGAGCCTCTTTAAATTCAATCTTTACTGCCTCCTCGTCTTCTACCACGGACATTGGTGCAGTTTTGCACCCGGGGCATTAAACAACCATGTCCTTTTGGAGAAAAACAAAAAAATGTCATGTCTCTCAGATTCCTGATAAAGGAAATCTGATGAAAGAGATACCAACTATGGAAGTGCCTAACATCTCGCTCCAGAAGTTTTCCAACATCAAAGATATGGCAGCCGAAAAATACAGCGATCCAAGTCACAGCAAATCTTGTGACATCAGCTCAAAGAACACCAAGAAGAGCGCAATCAGGAGCTTGGGCAGCAGCGCTGTGATTGGCGCTAAAGAACTGGATCGCTGTTTCCCAAATAGACGGCTGAGATTATACGTTGCCACCTGGAATATGGAGGGGAAGGTGAGAAGTAATGTACAATATCTATTGTGACCCATCAGTGTGTCTGATCTACAGTTGGATACATTGGGTCAGTAACCATGTGTCTTTAGTTTGCAGTTGGATATCACATAGACATATTATATCCTACCCTAGGCCCAAATTGTCTAAACATTTGGGCCAATCACTGTTGCTGCACACACTGCAAACTGTCAAACTAATAACCTATGTCTTTGGAATGGCAATACCTCCGATCCTAAGACTGCAGCCCTGGCCATCGTCTATAAAGACTAAAATCCAATTCGATCAGATAGAATTTTTTGTAGGTGATATAGAAGATGTCAGTTTGGTTGGTGCTCTGTGTATACATTATTAATATCTTCATATTTTGAGCAGGAGTTCCCACAAAATCTAGAGGATCTGCTGTTGCCATCAGATGACACCAAGGACATTTATGTAATTGGCGTTCAGGAAGGATGTCCAAACAGGTAAGTCTTCTCAGGTTGTCTTACACCAGCCTATGTCTGCAGATGGACTACAGGTCGGCTGATTGAAATTCTCTCTCGACCTTCTACTTAGTATAGGATCGCTCCTTAATTTTCCTATTTAACCCCAGAGGTTATAATATTGATTGTTTAATAGATGAGTTGAGTATTTTAATCTGGTGTCATTTATTAATATGTAAACTTGAAATTGTGTCTTCTTGTAGGCGGGAATGGGAGATAAAATTACAGGAGACCCTTGGTCCGCACTACGTGCTATACCACTCATCCGGGCTCGGAGTCTTGTATCTCACCATCTTTATTCGACGGGAGCTGATCTGGTTCTGCTCAGGTAAGATTCACTTTCTTACATCTACATAATAAGTCCTAATTGAAGTCATTAGTTGGAACTTATTATTTAGTCATTAGAACTAGATGTCTGAGAACCCAACTCTCAGATTCTTCACTGTGGAGTATTGGAGATCTGAGAGTTTACTCCACAGTTACAAAGTATGAAATGATGTTGTAGTAATATTTCCAGCGTTTAATAGGAAAATATCTCTGTATCATTGATGCATGTGGTACTATTAACCACTGACCCTTCTTCTTGTGTTTCTTATACAGAGGTAGAGCACACCCATGTAACAACCAGACTATTCCACCATGTCAAAACCAAAGGAGCCTTGGGTGTTGCCTTCACCGTCTTTGGGACATCATTCCTGTTTATTAATTCCCATATGAGATGTAAGTATGTCTGTTATTAATATATGACTATGTAGAGTTTTACTGTGTATAAAAGTGCTGCTGTTTCATAAAAAACTATAATATATGAGATGATATGAAGAGATCTGTACTATTAATGTTTTGGTGCAAAATGAACGGTTCTTCCTTATTTGGTCAAACTTCTTCTAATCCATCAAACTTATTCTATATAGTGAGAGACAAGTAATAGTGGAAGGATTAACGGCCTAATGTCCTTTACAGACTATTAGGCTGGGTTCACACGACCTATTTTCAGACGTATTGGAGGCGTTTTACGCCTCGAAATACGTCTGAAAAAAAAAGCCTTGAATACGTCGGCAAACATCTGCCCATTCATTTCAATGGGTTTGCCGATGTACTGTGCCGACGACCTGTGATTTTATGCGTCGCTGTCAAAAGACGCAAATAACAGCCTCGTCAAAGAAGTGCAGGACACTTCTTGGGACGTAATTGGAGCCGTTTTTCATTGAATCCAATGAAGAACAGCTCTAAATTACGTCCGTAATTGACGCCTCGCAAAATGCGAGTACGAGCAATTACGTCTGAAATGCAGGAGCTGATTTCTCCTGAAAACAGCTCGGTAATTTCAGCCGTAACTGACGTTATCGTGTGCACATCCCCTAATAGAAATACTGTATCCTCTGTCAAGAAAATGATTGTGTCTTAGATTTACAGTAACAGAAATATCAGTGTGTCTGGTGTACAGAGTGCGGACCCACATCATGGAACTCCACCAGTCTCATCTTCTAAAATGTCAATAGAAATCCTAAAAATAAATACTATTTGCAGAAAATGAATTGTTGAGGGAACATTCAGACTACACAGCCCAAGAAGTAGATATGATACCTACATAATATAAGATAAAGAAACCTATTGTCAGAGAAAACTTAAATATGGTGGTTGTCCTAAATTCCAGGAGGTCATATTTACTGATATGTATATTTTTGGTTGGCAGTTGGGGCAGTCTACAAGAGGATCCAGGACTATAAAACCATCACTGAGGGTCTCCGTCTGCCTCAAATTATTCCGGAAAGAATAAACTCCAATGCCTGTGAGTATTACTTATGTGGTTGAACCTATCGATTCCTTTCTCTATTTATCTCCATTGAGTCTATTGCAGTCACGTGGTCTAATTGTGTCCTGTGTTTATCTCATTCTACAGTGGACGTCACCAGCCGCTTTGATCGGGTTTTTTGGTTTGGGGACCTCAATTTTCAACTAAAAGAGGACAGAAAAAACGTGGAATCTCTTCTGAAAAACATTAAAGGAAGAGATATGTCCAGTCTCCTCAAACACGACCATCTGAATGACGCCAAGAACAACGGTACAGTTACTAGTAGACAGATCTCTATCACTCCTCAGCCATTACCACATACACCTCAACAGATCAATACAAATCACTGTCATGATGGTTCATATGTTCCCCACATTCTTATATAGTCCTACATCTCTTGCACATGTTTTTAATACTGACATGTTTTTTTTCTTTTAACTTAAGGTTCCATATTTGTAGGGTTTAAGGAGCACACCATTGAATTCCTTCCTACATACAAGTTCGACATTGGCACAGACACCTACGATACATCAGAAAAGCAGAGAATTCCATCATATACGGTAAGATATCTTATTTCCAGGTCTACAGAGCTAAAGAAACAATAGATGTCATGGATAGATTTTCAAACCTTAAATGCAAGAAAGTCTCAAAATTTATATTACTTAAATAAAATAGGCCGAAATGTTCAGTCTATGATGCTATGAGGTTTATAAATAAATGATAATATGATTGCACTGATGATATTTGTTATTTTCATGACCTCTACAGGACAGGGTGTTGTATAAGAGCCAATACGAGGGAGATGTGCGAGTCCTGAGATACGACTCTTGCCCTGTTTTGAAGACCTCAGACCACCGACCCGTTTTTGGCATCTTTGAAGTAAAGCTCAGACCTGGTTCAGATAAGTAAGTCATGTCCATGTTGTTGGTATGATCCTTTCAGTAGCCGCCATTACTACATGGGCCTTATAGCAGAGCTCACACTTTGGGGCAGGTGGCTGTATACCTGGGTGACAGCACTGGAGGATTATAGGATGTGAAACGAAACAATTATTGTGTGGTTACCCGCTAACATTATCATATGTCTTACATCAGTATATTTCTCATTCCAGCATCCCATTGGCTGGTGGACGCTTTGACCGCTAGGTCTATTTGAAGGGCATTAGGAGGTTAGGACATAAAAAGTAGCTGCGTCTGTTCATGTCCTGACAGCACATAAGGTGAGAGCATTGTACTTGTCTAGTATGATTGCTGTGAGAATGTTCTTCCATCTCTTAAGTCTTCCTCTGAATCTGTAATTTATTTTATCAACCAACATAAAGAAATTGTAAATAAGTCATTCTATCTTCTAGTTACATTTTCTTGTTTTCAGATATTTTTTTAATTTCTAAATGAAGGTTGTGGGTTTTAGAGGAAAACGGTAAGCGTGTATATAGTATAACAGATTGGTGGGAATTTATTAAGACTGACGTTTCTTACACCGGTCTTAATATAAAAAAAACTTGGAGTAAAATGTGCCTAATTTATGAAAAGGCCCGCACCTTAATAACTAATAATCCATGTTATTATGATAAATGTGTCGGCCGCTGGTGGCTCGCTCCTCCAGCTACTCTCTGTCCACTTTTTAGAAAAGTGCCGTAAGCGCAGAAACGACACAGATCACAATTTTTACCGCAAATTGTGACTTTTGTTCCGTTTATAACTTTTCTACGTAAAAAAAACTGGCATAGAAAAGTTACAAAATGTCCCTATTTGAAGTGTCTTAAAGAATCCTGCCACTAGGATGGATGGATAAACTGTATAATATGGTGCATTAGCTTCTAAGCAAACATGATAGATACAAGGAACATTGTTATGGATGTAAGACATTACTTGGCATCTTGCAGGACTCCTAAGGAACATTTACCATCTCAGGTGCATAAAACAATGATTCCACCCTTGTGAACATCAGAAAGTTCCTGTAACATCCTGAACAGCGCAGCTCAAGATCAAACCCACCGCTTGGATCAACCATCTTCAAGGTTTGTAGTGTAACCCCCAGGATCTAATAGGAAAATCCGCAATAAAACATCTTGCTCTTTCTGAGTTTGGTGGTTTAAGTGGCTTGTGAACTAAGTGGAGTTCTAAAACCGGATTGTGTTGCTGTACTTCTATTCGTTCCAGCTGAGCAGCTGTCTAGGAGGAAGGGGTTAACTGGACACAGATTCGTTCCAGCTGAGCAGCTGTCTAGGAGGAAGGGGTTAACTGGACACAGGTTGTATAAATTAGTCAGCAAACCTCATTTTGAGCTGGCTCTTTCTGAGCTTGGTGGTTTAAGTGGCTTGTGAACTAAGTGGAGTTCTAAAACCGGAGTTGAAGAGAGGAGTTGAAGCCCCAGTAAGTACTCTTCTTTTCTTTTACTTTGACAATTGTTCGCTGTTTTGGTGTAACTTGGATAATGGATAGCAAGATTGGAGGTTTTCTTCAGTGCACAGTTTGCCATATGTATACACGACTGGAGCCGGAGTTCCAGGGTGAATATCTCTGTGGCAGATGTGAGCATGTTGGTCACCTGGAAGCTCGCATTAGAGATCTGGAGGAGCAGAATGCAACACTGAGGAGGATAGACAATCTTGAGCTGAGCTTGCTGCTCACAGAGCATGCAGTTAGTGGGTTAGAACTGGAGGGTGAAGACATGGGTGAGCAGGATCAGGTAAGTAGCTGGGTTAATGTAGTTAGGGGCAGTAGAAAGGGGTCAAAGACAAGGAAGGCTGATCCGGTTTCTGGCATTCCAAGCAAAATTGCCAGGTTGGGTGATGATGTGAGGGTGTCAGTCTCAGAAAAGGCAGCCCTAGTGGATACTGATCTCCCTAACAGCCGGGAGAACAGCCCAGCTAGTAGTCGGCGGGATGGTAATGCAGGTAAGCCAAGACAATTGATAGTTGTAGGGGATTCTATAATCAGGAAGACGGATAGAATAATTTGTCGCCAAGACCACCTCAACCGAATGGTTTGCTGTCTCCCTGGTGCCAGGGTTCGGCATGTGGTGGAACGGGTGGACAAATTGCTGGGAGGGGCTGGTGATGATCCAGCTGTTGTGGTCCATGTCGGTACCAACGACAGAATAAATGGTAGGTGGAGGAGCCTTAAGAATAATTTTAAAGAACTAGGCTACAAGCTGAAGGGAAGGACCTCCAAGGTTGTATTCTCAGGAATACTGCCTGTGCCATGCGCATCACAGGAAAGACAGCGGGAGTACAGGGAGTTAAATGCATGGCTTAAGTCTTGGTGTAGAGGAGAAGGATTTGGGTTCCTAGAGCACTGGGCTGACTTTTCATTGGGGTACAAACTGTATTCTGCAGATGATTTGCACCTAAATGGAAGGGGGTCCGCTGTGCTGGGGGAGAAAATTCTAGCTGGGGTGGCGGAGTGTTTAAACTAGGGCTGAGGAGGGAGGCCAATGTAGGAAATAAAAGGGGTAGTTAGGTTAGAGAGGGGTCAGACTATATTGGTGGGGGGAGAAACAGACAGTGGGGAGAGGACTAGGCAACAAGATAAGGAGATCCTTTCGTTACAAAACAGCAGTGAAAATAAAAAGGCCCAAATGTCAAATAATCACATTTCTGATAGTGAAAGTGAAACATTTAAAGGCAAGTTAAAGTGTATGTTCACAAATGCCAGAAGTCTAGCAAGCAAAATGGGGGAGCTGGAGGCCTTAATACTGGAAGAAGATATAGATATAGTTGGTGTTGCTGAAACATGGCTGGACTCTTCACATGACTGGGCTGTAAATCTACAGGGTTTTACACTGTTTCGGAAAGACAGGGCAAATAGGAAAGGTGGTGGTGTATGTCTGTATGTGAGAAGTGATATGAAGGTGAGTGTGAATGAGACATTAGAGGGTGAAGACTGTGAGGAGGTTGAAACCTTGTGGGTGGAATTACAAAGGGAAGTAAACACTGAAAAAATTACTTTTGGTGTAATCTATAGACCCCCCAATATAACTGAAGAGATAGAAGGTCAAATATATAAACAAATGGAGTGGGCTGCACAGGCGGGTACTGTTGCGATAATGGGAGATTTTAATTATCGGGATATTAATTGGTGTCATGGTTCGGCTTCAACTGCAAAGGGGAGACATTTCCTCAACCTGTTGCAGGAAAATTTTATGTGCCAGTTTGTGAAAGACCCGACTAGAGGTGAAGCTCTGTTGGATCTGGTCATTTCTAATAATGCAGAGCTTGTTGGGAATGTCAATGTTCGTGAAAACCTCGGTAACAGTGATCATAATATAGTTATATTTTACCTATACTGTAAAAAACAGACGCAGGCTGGGAGGGCAAAAACATTTAATTTTAAGAAAGCCAATTTCCCCAGGATGAGGGCGGCAATTCAGGATATGGACTGGGAAGAACTAATGTCAAATAATGGGACAAATGATAAATGGGAGATTTTCAAATCAGGTAACAAGTATAAACGACTCAAATTAAAACCCACATGGCTTACACCTTCTGTGAAAGGGGCAATACACGACAAAAAAAGGGCATTTAAAAAATACAAATCTGAGGGTACAGCCGCAGCCTTTGTAAAATATAAAGAGCTTAATAAAATCTGTAAAAATGTAATAAAATCAGCAAAAATACAAAATGAAAGGCAGGTGGCCAAGGATAGTAAAACAAATCCTAAAAAATTCTTCAAGCATATAAATGCAAAAAAGCCAAGGTCTGAACATGTAGGACCCCTAGATAGTGGTAATGGGGAGTTGGTCACAGGGGATCAAGAGAAGGCAGAGTTACTAAATGGGTTCTTCCGCTCTGTATATACAACAGAAGAAAGAGCAGCTGATGTAGCCGCTGCCGGTGCTGTTAATATATCAGTTGATATACTGAATTGGATGAATGTAGATATGGTCCAAGCTAAATTAAATAAAATAAATGTACACAAGGCCCCGGGACCAGATGGGTTACACCCTAGAGTTCTTAAAGAGATTAGTTCAGTTATTTCTGTCCCCCTCTTCATAATATTTAGAGAGTCTCTCATGAGTGGTATAGTGCCAAGGGACTGGCGCAGCGCAAATGTGGTGCCTATTTTCAAAAAGGGCTCTAGGTCTTCGCCGGGTAATTATAGACCAGTAAGCTTAACATCAATTGTGGGGAAAATGTTTGAGGGGCTATTGAGGGACTATATACAGGATTATGTGACAATAAATAGCATTATAAGTGACAGCCAGCATGGTTTTACAAAGGACAGAAGCTGTCAAACAAACCTGATTTGTTTTTATGAAGAGGTAAGCAGAAGCCTAGACAGAGGGGCCGCTGTGGATATAGTGTTTTTGGACTTTGCAAAGGCATTTGACACTGTCCCTCATAGACATCTAATGGGTAAATTAAGGACTATAGGTTTAGAAAGTATAGTTTGTAATTGGATTGAGAATTGGCTCAAGGACCGTATCCAGAGAGTTGTGGTCAATGATTCCTACTCTGAATGGTCCCCGGTTATAAGTGGTGACCCCAGGGTTCAGTGCTGGGACCACTATTATTCAACTTATTTATTAATGATATAGAGGATGGGATTAATAGCACTATTTCTATTTTTGCAGATGACACCAAGCTATGCAATATAGTTCAGTCTATGGAAGATGTTTGTGAATTGCAGGCAGATTTAAACAAACTAAGTGTTTGGGCGTCCACTTGGCAGATGAAGTTTAATGTAGATAAATGTAAAGTTATGCATCTGGGTACCAACAACCTGCATGAATCATATGTCCTAGGGGGAGCTACACTGGGGGAGTCACTTGTGGAGAAGGATCTGGGTGTAATAATCTGCAGCATCATATGTCCTAGGGGGAGCTACACTGGGGGAGTCAATTGTTGAGAAGGATCTGGGTGTACTTGTAAATCATAAACTCAATAACAGCATGCAGTGTCAATCAGCTGCTTCAAAGGCCAGCAAAATATTGTCGTGTATCAAAAGAGGCATGGACTCGCGGGACAGGGATGTAATATTACCACTTTACAAAGCATTAGTGAGGCCTCATCTAGAATATGCAGTCCAGTTCTGGGCTTCAGTTCATAGAAAGGATGCCCTGGAGTTGGAAAAAATACAAAGAAGAGCAACGAAGCTAATTAGGGGCATGGAGAATCTAAGTTATGAGGAAAGATTAAAATAACTAAACCTATTTAGCCTTGAGAAAAGACGACTAAGGGGGGACATGATTAAATTATATAAATATATGAATGGCGCATACAAAAAATATGGTGAAATTCTGTTCCATGTAAAACCCCCTCAAAAAACAAGGGGGCACTCCCTCCGTCTGGAGAAAAAAAGGTTCAACCTGCAGAGGTGACAAGCCTTCTTTACCGTGAGAACTGTGAATCTATGGAATAGCCACCGCAGGAGCCGTCACAGCAGGGAGAGTAGACACCGCAGGAGCCGTCACAGCAGGGACAGGAGATGGCTTTAAAAAAGGCTTAGATAATTTCCTAGAACAAAAAAATATTAACTGCTATGTGTAGAAATTTTTTACTTCCCCTTTCCCATCCCACTTCCCCTTTCCCATCCCTTGGTTGAACTTGATGGACATGTGTCTTTTTTCAACCGTACAAACTATGTAACTATGTAACTATCTTCTCTATTTTGTGCCTGCTAAGAAACACACATTAGTAGAGCATTAATAGCAAATATTTCTCTTGCAGCATAAACATCAATTCCGCGTTATATCTGGCGAGAACAGCGCACCCTGTCACCGGAGGAGCCGCCATTGTTGCTGATAGAAAGAAAGGTAAGTTCCTCTAGATGTGTCCTCTCTATATTTGTTAAGCAGCCTGAATAATGAATATTTAATAGGGTTGTGCGCTTCTCCCCCCAGAACAAGTCAGCAGATATCAACAGAACATCAACATCAATGCCAATAACAACCAAGGGCAGAACCCGCCATCTTACAAGTATCCCAATGGCGAGACTTAAAATTGTCTACATCTGTCACGGAAGAGACATCTGTGTGGTTATCGGGGCATCAATGTCACCCAGAAGACCAGGCCCAGAACAGGAGAACATGTCATCTCTTCCTGTGTCTCTGGAATACAGATTTCCCACCCCTTACTGATACTACAGTATATACTGGGACATCTTCCATTGTTTATGCTGGATCTTGTATAACATCATCTTTACCATCTTATATTTTGATCCACAAAAACCTTAAATAAATCTTTAACATCAATCCATAAGTGTGACTGGTATTTATTAGTGTGTTCAGTGCCCGGCTGCAACTTACCACAGTGTATACAATTCACTTATCTGACCCTTCACAGCGCTATTTGTGTGACATCGCGTTTAATCCAGTGGTAGGTGACAGGACATTGTATCATATGTACACAATACAGAGAGTATGGAACGTGCCGCCATATGTACTGGATTAGATCCTATGTTGGAAAAAAAGTGACAGGAGATGTAAAACAGTGATATATTTGATAGTTGTTTAACCCCTTAACGCTCAGCGACGTAATATTCCGTTGCGCTGACCATCCCGTTCGCGCTCAGCGACGGAATATTACATCGCGGGAGTAACGGCCATTTCGGCCGTCTTCACGACACATGCAGGAGCTGTGACAGCTGCTGTCTCGTACAGCAGTTGCCGCAGCTCCTACAGCGGGGACCGATCGCTGTGTCACCGCTGATTAACCCCTTAAAAGCTGCATTCAATACCGAACGCGGCTTTTTAGGGGTTAAGCTACCATCGCCGGCCTGCTACACGATAGCGGCCGGCGATGGTGACTATGGCAACCGGACACCAAACAATGGCGTCCGGCTATGCCATCGACAGAAGCCTAGTGGGTCCTGACGAAGTCAGGACCTACTATGCTTGCTGTCAGTGAGTAGCTGACAGCTCTAATACACTGCACTACGCATTTACTAAATAAAAGTTTTAAAAGTAATAAAAGTAAAAATCCCCCTTTTTCCCTTATCAGTCCTTTATTATTAATACAAATATATAAACAAACAAATAAACTATACATAATTTATATTGCCGCGTCCGTAACGGTCTGAACTACAAATGTATATTTTAATTTATCCTTCGCGGTGAACGCCGTAAAAGAAAATAATAATAAACCGAACCACAATCACAATTGTTTGGTCACTTCACCTCCCAAAAAATGGAATAAAAAGAGATCAAAAAGTCGCATGTACCTAAAAATGGTCCTGATCGAAACTAAAGTTCATTACACAAAAAATAAAAAGGAAATGATTTTCTACAAAAAGTATTTTATTTTGCAAACGCCATAAGACATAAAAAAAACTATAAACATCTTGTATCGCCGTAATCGTATCGCCCCGCAGAATAAAGTGAATATGTCATTTATAGCGCACGGTGAACGCTGTAAAGAAAATAGAAGAAAAAATCAATAGTAGAATTGCTGCTTTTTAGTCACCACGCCACCTAAAAATAGAATAAAAACTGATCAAAAAGCCGCATGCACCCCAAGAAAACTACAATGGATTCCTCAAGGGGTCTAGTTTCCAAAGTGGGGTCACTTTTGGGGGGTTTCCACTGTTTTGGCACCACAAGACCTCTTCAAACCTGACATGGTGCCTAATAAAAAAGAGGCCTCAAAACCCACTAGGTGCTCTGTTGCTTCGGAGGCCGGTGCTTCAGTCCATTACCGCCCGAGGGCCACATGTGGGATATTTCTCAAAACTGCAGAATCTGGGCAATAAGTATTAAGTTGCGTTTCTCTGGTAAAAACTTTTGTGTTATAAAAAAAAATGGTATAAAAATGATTTTCTGACAAAATAAAATAAAAATGCAAATTTCACCTCTACTTTGCTCTAAATTCCTGTGAAACACCTAAAGGGTTCATAAACTTTCTAAATGCTGTTGTGAATACTTTGAGGGGTCTAGTTTCTGAAATGGGGTGTTTGATAGGGGTTTCTAATATATGGGCCCCTCAAAGCAACTTCAGAACTGAACTGGAACCTAAAAAAATAAATAAATGAGGCAATACTTCGCTTCTTACATTATACTGATAATGAGCCGTGCCCACCCTGAGATGACCCCAGTTTTGACTGTTTGTATAAACTGAGACCCCTATTAGACCGTTTCAGTGCCCGGTTTTCCCAAACATACACCCCCGAGAAGTGTATGTCTATTGATGTGTCCTTGGTACATTTTAAAGGGAGGGTTAAATTCCGCCAGTACCTGCTGGGTAAGAGGGCAAGGTATGGCGTGAAGATGTATAAGCTGTGAGAGTGCTTCAGGGTATACCAGGGGTCTCAAACTCGGCCGGTTTTAGTGGGCCGCATATAGAAAAAATGGGAAGTTGACGGGCCGCATTACTTTCAAATTTGATACAATACAAAATTATTGTTAATCAATTAGTTATTTTAACTACTATAACACTATATTACTATAATAATAATACTACATTACTATAATAATAGCGCTAGGTTTAAAATTTGAGATATTTCTCCACCTGCTTATTTCAACAATCCAGCTTTCCAGTTTAAGTGTCGCTAAATGCAGTCCGGCGGCTCAGTTAGCACACATGTCAAGATTGGGCAGCCCCTTTTTAGATAGTGCCGCAGTGCCCTCTGTGGATGCTGCCGCAGTGCCCTCTGTGGATGCTGCCACAGTGCCCTCTGTGGATGCTGCCGCAGTGCCCTCTCTGGATAATGCAACACACCCCTAGATAAGGCCACAGTGCCCTCTGTAGATAAGGCCACAGTGCCCTCTGTAGATAAGGCCACAGTGCCCTCTGTGGATGCTGCCGCAGTGCCCTCTCTGGATAATTCAACACACCCCTAGATAAGGCCACAGTGCCCTCTGTAGATAAGGCCACAGTGCCCTCTGTAGATAAGGCCACAGTGCCCTCTGTAGATAATGCAACACACCCCTAGATAATGCCAGTGTCCTCTTCAGATACTGTCACACACCCACTTGTAGATAACGCCACAGTGCCCTTTGTAGAGGCTGCCACAGTGCCCTCTGTAGAGGCTGCCACAGTGCCCTCTGTAGAGGCTGCCCCAGTGCCCTCTGTAGAGGCTGCCCCAGTGATGTCAGGGGCTTGCCCAGAGCTGAAGTCCCAGGCAGAGCGCTAGTAGGCTCTTCCTGGGACTCCAGCTGTGCTCCTGACATAACTGGGACTCCTGCTCTGGGGAAGCCCCTGACATCATTGTCGATGTATGGACAGCGATGTCAGAGGCTTCCCCAGAGTCCCGGAGCAGAGCCAATAATAGCGCTCTGCCCGGGACTCCGCTCTGGGGAAGACCCTGACACACTGTCCATATATGGGCAGCGATGTCAGGGAATTCCACAGAGTCCCGGAGCAGAGCCGACACCAGCGCTCTGCTCGGGACTCCGGCTTCGGGGAAGCCCCAGATATCGCTGTTCATATGTGGACAGCGATGTCAGGGAATTCCACAGATTCCAGGAGCAGAGCCGACACCAGCGCTCTGCTCCGCTCTGGGCAAGACCCTGACACACTGTCCATATATGGGCAGCGATGTCAGGGAATTCCACAGAGTCCCGGAGCAGAGCCGACACCAGCGCTCTGCTCCGCTCTGGGAAAGACCCTGACACACTGTCCATATATGGGCAGCGATGTCAGGGAATTCCACAGAGTCGCGGAGCAGAGCCGACACCAGCGCTCTGCTCGGGACTCCGGCTCTGGGGAAGCCCCAGACATCGCTGTTCATATGTGGACAGCGATGTCAGGGAATTCCACAGAGTCCAGGAGCAGAGCCGACACCAGTGCTCTGCTCGGGACTCTGGCTCTGGGGAAGCCCCAGACATCGCTGTTCATATGTGGACAGCGATGTCAGGTAATTCCATAGTCTCGAGCCGATGCTAGCAGCTCTGTGTCCCGCGGGCCGCAGATGACAGCCCCAGGGGCAGCATGCGGCCCACGGGCCGCGTGCTTGAGACCCCTGGGGTATACGTACAAATTTAGGATACATGAAGAGAAGGACACCAGTATTCAGCCTCCAGAATGCCTTCCCCCCCCTTACTGGGAGTTAATGCAAAACATTTTGGGATTTGGTGCACCCAGTGCTGGACCAGGGTTACCAACTCTACCTGGATAATTTTTATACCAGCATCCCATTCTTCAAGTGCCTCGCTTCCAGAAGTATTGCGGCATGCGGCACTGCTAGAAGAAATCTGAGAGGCCTCCCTAAGACTCTGCTTGGTAAACACCCAGAAGGGGTGAGAGCAGGGCACAATCCAGCAGCAACATATTGTGTGTCAAGTACAAGAGAAGAGAGATATCCTTGTATTGACAACAATACATGCCCACACCAGTACCCATGTACCTGTACGAGGTACCAGTACAGAGACCCCCAAACCAGACTGCATCCTGGACTACAATAGGTACATGGGAGGGAGGACTTGTCAGATCAAGCCCTGAAGCCCTACAGCGCCATGCGGTGTGGTATAAGAAGCTGGCCGTGCACATCATACAGATGGCATTATACAATGCGTACGTGCTACGTCGATGTATAGGCCAGAAGGGAACTTTCCTGGAATTTCAAGAGGTGGTTATCAAGAAACTAATTTTTAGGGACCAGGAAGGGGAGGGCTCCCAGTACTTCTGCAAGCGAGGCCACACGCATCGTACCAGGGCAACACTTTCCAGGAGAAGTTCCCCAAACTGGCAAGAAGGGAAAAAGTCAAAAGAGGTGCAACGTCTTCTATAAGAGTGGGATAAGGAAGGACACAATATATCAATGTGACATGTTTCCTGAAAAACTAAGGCTCTGTATGAAAGAGTGTTTTAAAATGTATCATACATCCCTTGATTTTTAATCTACCCCAGTTTTACTTACACTCATGCACTCCGCACAGCTTATCCCCCTCATCTTTCCCTTCTGAGCCATGCTGTGTGCCCAGGCAGCAGATAACAGCCACATGTAGGGTATTGCCATACCCGTGAGAACTCACATTACAGTTTATGGGGTGTATGTCTCCAGTCAAAATGTTTACTACACCTCTAGATGAATGCCTTAAGGGGTGTAGTTTTAAAATTGGGTCCCTTCTCTGGGTTTTCAACTGTACTGGTACCTCAGGGGCTTCTGCATACATGACTTCACACCAGAAAATCCCCAGTAGGCCAAATGGTGGTCCTTTCCTTCTGAGCCCTCCCATGGGCCCAAACGGCAGTTTATTACCACAAATGGGATATTGCCACACTCAGGACAAATTGGGCAACAAAATGGACCCTTTTTTTTTTGCTTGTGAAAATAAGAAATTTTGAGCTAAAACTACATATTATTGGGAAAAAAGTAATTTTGTTTTAATTCCCAGCCCAATTCAAATAAGTTCTGTGAAGAAACTATGGGGTCTAAATGGTCACATTACCCATAAATGAATTCCTTGAGGGGTGTAGTTTCCAAAATGGGGTCACTTATGGTGGGTTTCCATTGCTTTGATACCTCTGGGGCTCTGCAAATGCGACATTGCACCCGAAATCCAATCCAGCAAAATCTGCACTCCGAAGAACACACAGCGCTCCTTCCCTTCTGAGGCCTCCCATGGGCCCAAACGGCAGTTTATCGCCACAAATGGGGTATTGCTGCACTCAGTAGAAATTGGGCAACAAAATGGAGTATTTTGTTCCCTGTGAAAATAAGAAATTTTGATTAAAAATTGTATTTTATTGGAAAAAATTTCATTTTTTAAATTTCACAGCCCAATTCAAATACGTGCCGTGTAAAAACTGTGGGGTCAAAATGGTAACAACAACCATAAATTAATTTCTTGATGGGTGTAGTTTTCGAAATGGTGTCACTTTTGGGGGATTCCTACTATTTTGGTACCTCAACACCTCTTCAAACCTGGCATGCTGCCTAAAATAAAAAAAGAGGCCTCAAAATGCACTAGGTCCTTCTTTGCTTCTGGGGCTTGTGTTTTAGTCCACGAGCGCAGTAGAGCCACATGTGGGACATTTCTAAAAACTGCAGAATCTGGACAATACATATTTAGTAGTATTTCTCTGGTAAAACCTTCTGTGTTACAGAATTTTTTTTAATACAATTGAAATTCAGCAAGAAAAATGAAATGTGCAAATTTCACCTCCACTTTGCTTTAATTTCTGTCAAATGCCTAAAGGGTTAAATAAACTTTCTAAATGCTGTTTTGAATACTTTGAGGGGTCTAGTTTTCAAAATGGGGTGTTTTATGGGGGTTTCTAATACATAGGCCCCTCAAAGCCACTTCGAAACCGAACAGGTACCTTAAAAAAAAAAGGCTTTTGAAATGTTCTTAAAAATATGAGAAATTTATGTTCTAAGCCTTGTAACGTCCAAGAAAAATAAAAGAATGTTCAAAAAACGATGCCAATCTAAAGTAGACATATGGGAAATGTGAACTAGTAACAATTTTAAGTGGTATAACCGTCTGTTTTACAAGCAGATGCATTTAAATTCTGAAAAATTATATTTTTTATAAATTTTCTCAAAATGTTGCAATTTTTCACCAATAAACACTGAATATATCGTCCAAATTTCACCACGAACATAAAGCCCAATGTCTCACGAGAAAACAATCTCAGAATCGCTTGGATAGGTTTAAGCATTCCGATGTTATTACCACATAAAGTGAAATATGTCAGATTTGAAAAATGGACTCTGAGCCTTAAGGCCCAAACTAGGCTACGTCCTTAAGGGGTTAAACTTCAGTTCCATAAAATTTTATTTTGGACTCTCTTTACAAGCGGAGACAAAACACATTAAGCAGGGAAGCCGCTAGGGTGACACAATCCCCACGGATCTCCTATCAGCTCATCAGGAAACAAGTTGAGTCTCCATAGATTAGATGTCATTGTGCTCTTGGACTTGAACGACATTTGGTTGCGTCTTCCGGTGACCATATGAATTTACAATATGAACAGTGAAAGTAATTTTATTGTGTAAAAAGTTGTAAAACATAGAAAAGTTCTATAAATTAGGTATCGCCGGAATCGGACTAACCCGCAGAATAAAGGTAACATGTAATTTATAACGCATGGTGAACGCTGTATAAAAAAACCTAAAAAAACTATGGCAGAATTGCTGTTTTTTGATCACCTTGCCTCCCCAAAAAAAGGATAACAAGTGATCAAAAAGTTGCATGTACACCAAAATGGTACCAATAATAACTACAGCTCGTCCCGCAAAAAACAGCCCTCATACCACTACGTTTATGAAAAAATAAAATTAGTTATCGCTCCAATAAGTCAGGAAAAAAATATATGCAGTTGTGCCGGCCCGAGGGGAACATTTCTTCTGTTTCTAGTGGCGATTTATCAAGGCCCTAAAATTAGGGAACCAGGAAGGGG
Organism: Rhinoderma darwinii; assembly: GCF_050947455.1. Classification (NCBI taxonomy): domain Eukaryota; kingdom Metazoa; phylum Chordata; class Amphibia; order Anura; family Rhinodermatidae; genus Rhinoderma; species Rhinoderma darwinii. Next base: position 187,887 of record NW_027461845.1, on the reverse strand, counting down.
AGGGCCCAAACATATCTGCTGGAAGCGAGGGCGCCCGTATTATACCAGGACAACACTTCCCAGCAAAATTCCCCAAACTGCAAAGGTGCGGAGTGTGGACCAAAAGGGGCATAAGAAAGGACGCCATATATCAGTGCGACACCGGCCTGTGTAGAAAGGATTGCTTCACAGTGTAACAAATATTTATGACTTATTTTATTGTTTACCCCATTATTATACCACCTGACTATGCCCCTAATATACTCTGCCCAGCTCACATATGCCCCACATTATAAACTGAAATACCAGTAAAACTCCAAACAAAACTATTACCAAGCAAAATCCACGTTCCAAAAGCGTTTGAATCCCATCAAACTTCAACCTTCTACCTCGAGCCGTTCAAAAGTTATGAGGGTGTTCTGGAACTTTTGGTGGGCACAGTATAAATAAATATATGTGTGTGTGTATATATATTTCTCTATATATATATATATATATATATATATATATATATACCGTATATATCGGCGTACAAGACGACTTTTTACACCCTTAAAAAAATGTCAAAAGTGTGGGGTCGTCTTATATGCCGGATATTGTCTACATTAGGGATGCACGTTGCAGCCGCACAGCTCAGTATAGTAACACATGAATGTATGGGAGCGCGGCTGCGGCCGCACAGCTCAGTATAGTAACACATGAATGTATGGGAGCGCGGCTGCGGCTGTGTAATTCAGCCACAGCCCCGCTCCTGAGTCATGATAAGTTTGCGGGGTCAGGATGATGCAATGCGGCCAGCGCTGCACTAATGAGCGGCGGCACTGAAAACAGAACATGGCGGGCGCACTGCAAAACACCCCCATGTTCTGTCCTCAGTGCCTGAACCTCCGCTCATTAGTGCAGCGCCGGCCGCATCACCTCATGCTGACCGCGTGCGCACTTCCTGTCAGGAGCGGGGCAATGGCTGTATTACACAGCCGCAGCCCCGCTCTATAACGGCGGAGATCAGAGAAACCGCTCATCTCCGCCGTTATTCCCCTGAATGCTGCGATCACAGCTGACTGCAGCATTCAGGGGAAAGTGAGAAGGGGGGATGCCCCTGGATCGCGTCACAGGGAATTCCTGTGACGCGATCGAGGGCCATACCATATATGGGCAGAGAGCCCAGGGTCTATTGACGGACCCCAGGGCTGTCTTACCATATTTCATGTTGTTAGGACATACCCAAGTATGTCCTAACAACTGCCTGTGTATTATCCGTCCACAGGTTAATGTACTGGCATATATCTGATATATGTCAGTACATTAAAGTTTAAAAATAAAGTAAAAACAAAGTATTGTTAAATTTAAAAAAAAATACACATACGCCTTTTTTACAATAAACATTAAAATAAGTCTCAATACATAAAATACACACATTCAGTAATGGCGCGGACAACAATGTTTTTGCATCATTTATGATACGTACGCTGTAAAAAAATGAAACAAACACGGCTTTCATTCACTTATTAATGTGAGGCACGAGGTGCGATGAATTTAACCTGCATGTTCCTCACATTAATAGTAATTAACCCCATCATGTACCTCGCACATTAACCCAATATGACTGAGAAACATGATGGGATTAATTACTATTAATGTGAGGCGCGTTCAAAATTCATCACACGTCGCGCCTCACATCAGAAAACGGAAGAATTTTTTTTTTATTACTGTTGGCAAAAGTATCAAAATTGGTATCAAAATCGCAATACTAAACGAAGTATCGGTTTCGAAGTCCAAATTCTGGTATCGTGACATCCCTAGTCTACATATTGTCTACACACAGGTTGTGTGTTACCTTGTGAGCCTGCAGTCCGGTACATAGGCTCCCGGGATGCACGGAATCCGCCACGGATCTGAGGGAAGCCGGTATTAGCCGCCAGGGAACATCTCTGTAAGATCCTCTGGCCCGCCCTTTCCTCTCATTCCCTGCCTCTCAGATCTCGCGCGATGAAGCAGCCTATCTGCGCATGCGCGAGTTCAAAGAGACAGAGAGTCCTGGGTCCTGGCCATAGTGAAGCGCTCCTGCACGAAATGGTGAGTATATCTTAAATTCTATATTTTAAGGGTAAAAGTTGGGGGTCGTCTTATACGCCCAGTCGTCTTATACGCCGACATATACGGTATATATATATACTATTTACATATCAGTTTCAACCTATATCTTAGCTGGTGTATGTATATGTATCCAACCAGCATCAGGTTCAGCTATTCTAAAGTCTTGTGATGTTAGACTTGACAGCCATGTATATACTGAGTCTATGGTTGTGTAATTTTATTATAAAGTTTATCAAGTGGATCTAGTGTATAAATAAATAAATATTAGGAATGTTAATATTTCTTGTATTCAAACATTAGGGAAGTGATAAAATAAAAAGCAAGATATCATTCCTCAGATTAATTTGCAGTAAAACATCCCTAACCCCCTACAACCGTATCCTCAAGAATAATTAACAATTATTAATAAATAAAATAATAGTAATAAGAATAATTAATGTCAATATTAATAATAGTTATCAATTAATATCAAAATTATATAAAACCCGAAATTGCCATATGGTCAATGCAACAACCAATACATTATTCCAGCTTCCAAACCTCAACCAATGTCATTAACAGGGGGTCCAAGCTCCAAGACCCCAATTAATGTTATTTACTGACCTTTTTGATTGACAAGATCCTGTTGTTGGAATACCTATAACGGTTATCACCGGTTTGTTCGTGGATCCTCGGTGTCGTCTGGGAGATGGTGCTTGGAACCCAGGCAACGCTTGGCACAGCGGGTAGAGGCGGTCGGATGGATAGGCAGAAGTCAGGACAGGCAGCAGACGTCGTAACGGGTATGGAAGCAATAGGGCAGGCGTCGTAACGGGTATGAAAGCAATAGGTCAAGGCAGGCGGCAGGCAAGGATAGTCAAGTTCAGGCAGAGGTCAGCAACGGGAAATCCAGACAAGGCAGAAGAGAAGGAAACAGAGAACAAGGGCACAGGGAAGCTCACGGGGAACTTGGTTGAACTATCAGGGAGGAAAGGAAGGAGGAACCTTAAATAGGAAGTCTTTGGAATTAAGGTGCGCGCTGGCCCTTTAAGACAGAACGAGTCAGCGCGCCCTCTAATGACTGCAGCTGCACATCGAGGATGACGGCCGCGGAGGGAGGTAAGGGATGCACATACCTGACGCCGTCCAGGACCAGCAGGGCGTCCGGATCGGGGAAGTGGAGCTCAGGATGAGCATGTGGTAATGGAGGACACAGGAACCGGAGCAGAGGCCGTGGGGAAGGCGGGGAGCAGCGCGGCAGCCGTTACAATACCCCTTTAATAACTAATTTCTCCAGCTGGTTTCATCACAAGTAACGGTTCCCTTAGAGTTGCCGCTAACTATTCCTTTCTCTGGTCATTCTAGATCTTGCTGTTGGATTGACACTGTGTTACTTACTGTGCTGCTTTTACGGTCAACGATTTGTCCTATTTTCGAAGAACTAGATGCGATAAGTCAAATTTCAACTTGACAGTCTTCCGGTTTTCTACCACGGACATTGGTGCAATCTAGCACCCGGGGCATTGAACAACCATGCCCTTTTGGAAAAAAATGAAGAAATATCATGTCTCCCAGATTCCTGATAAAGGAAATCTGATGGGAGAAATACCGACTATGGAGGAGCCTAACATCTCGCTCCAGAAATTTTCTGTCATCAAAGATATGGCAGCCGAAAAATCAAGCGATCCAAGTCACAGCAAATCTTGTGGCATCAGCTCAAAGAACACCAAGAAGAGCGAATTCAGGAGCTTGGGCAGCAGCGCTGTGATCGGCGCTAAAGAACTAGATTGCTGTTTCCCAGATAGGAGGCTGAGACTGTATGATGCCATCTGGAATATGGAATGGAAAGAGTTCCCTGAAAGGCTGGAGGATCTGCTATTGCCATCAGATGACGCCAAAGACATCAGGAAGGATGTCCAAACAGGTAAGTCTTCTCAGTCGTCTTACAACAGCCTATATTCTCTCTCGATTCTCTACTTATTGTAGGATCACTCTCTACTTTTCCTATTTAACCTCAGAGGCCATACTATGGATTGTTTAACAGATAAATTGAGGATCTTAATCTGGTGTCATTTATTAATATATAAATAAATGTAATTGTGTTTTCTTGTAGGCAGGAATGGGAGATAAAATTACAGGAGACCCTTGGTCCGCACTACGTGCTATACCACTCATCCGGGCTCGGAGTCCTGTATCTCACCATCTTTATTAGATGGGAACTGATCTGGTTCTGCTCAGGTGTGATTCACTTTCTTACATCTACATTCTGTGTCCTGATTATAGGAATAAACTATTGTGTTTTTACATCTCATTTAGTCATTAGAATTAGACGCCTGACAGCTCCACTCTCAGATTCTTCACTATATGGAGTATTGGAGATCTGAGAGCTGATTCCACAGTTACAAAATGTAATATAATGTTTAGGAGGAAATTATCTCTGTTTCATTGATGCATGTGGTACTATTAACCACTGACCCTTCTCCTTGTGTTTCTTATACAGAGGTAGAGCACACCCATGTAACAACCAGGCTATTCCACCATGTCAAAACCAAAGGAGCTTTGGGTGTTGCCTTCACCGTCTTTGGAACATCTTTCCTGTTTATTAATTCCCATATCAAATGTAAGTATGTCCGATTTTAATATGTGACTATGTACAGTTTTACTGTGTATAAAAGTGCTGCTGTTTAATAATAAACTGAAATATATTATATAATATGAAGAGATCTGTACTATTATTGTTTTGGTGCAAAATGAAAGGTTCTTCGGCCATTTGATCAAACTTTTTCTAATCCATCAAACTTATTCTATGTAATGAGAGGAGAGTAATAGTGGATGGATAAACGGCCTAATGTCCTCTACAGACCGCTATAGAAATTCATTATCCTCTATCAAAAACATTATTGTGTCTTAGATACAGAGTACCAGAAATATCAGTGCGACTGAGAACCAGATCATGGAACTCCACCAGTCTCCTCTTCTGAAATGTCAAAAGATGAATTTAGATGGAATTCCCATTTAACTAAAAACTATTTGCAGACCACACAACCTAAGAAGTAGAAACCTAGATCAGATAAAGAAACCTAGATTATATTGTCAAAGAAAATGAAAATGTGGTGGTTCTCCTAATTCCAGGAGGTCTCATTTACTAATATGCATATGTTTTGTTGGCAGTTGGGGCAGTCAAAAAAGGATCAAGGACTACAAGACCATAACCGAGGGTCTCCGTCTGCGTCAAATTATTCCGGAAAGAATAAACTCCAATGCCTGTGAGTATTACTTATGTGGTTGAAACCATGGATTTATTTATTTCTCTATTTATCTTCATCGAGTCTATTGCAGTCATGTGGTCTAATTGTGTCCTGTGTTTATCTCATTCTACAGTGGACGTCACCAGCCGCTTTGATCGAGTTTTTTGGTTTGGGGATCTCAATTTCCAACTAAAATAGGCCAGAAAAACTGTGGAATCTCTTCTGCAGAACATTAAAGGAAGAGATATGTCCAGTCTCCTCAAACACGACCATCTGAATGACGCCAAGAACAACGGTACAGTTACTAGTAGACAGATCTCTATCACTCCTCAGCCATTACCACATACACCTCAACAGATCAATACAAATCACTGTCATGATGGTGGATATGTTCCCCACATTCCTATATAGTCCTACAATCATCAGTTCCACATGTTTTTAATGCAAATACTTTTTTTTGTCCTTTCAACTCAAGGGTCCATAATTGTAGGTTTTAAGGAGAACACCATTGAATTCCTTCCTACCTATAAGTTTGACATTGGATATATTTTTTATTATTTGGTCTTTAGAACTAAAGAAACAATAGACAATAAATTCCGTGAAGTATCGCCCGGTTGTGTAAGTTTAAGCTGTGTGGATCCAGAGCAAGACAAATCCTCTAAACAAATGTCCACCACAGCAGCTACCCAACATTAACCCATGATATAATTAATCCCCTCCCCCAATATAATGAATTATTATAATTATAGCTGAGAAGTCATTTCTTATGAATATAGCATCCAGTCCATTTACTTTCATGTAGTGAGTTGGTCATCACAATGTCCCAGTGTAATATGTCCTTGTCCAGCATGGCCCAAAGATATTTATTTCATGAAATCTGTGTGACCAAGTAGAACCTAAAATGTAATAAAGTCTTAATATTTGGCAATTTAAATAAAATGGGCCCAAAATGTAACTATATGATGCAATGTAGTAAATAAAAAATGTATAATATGATTTCACTGATATGTTATCTTCATGACCTCTACAGGACAGGGTGTTGTATAAGAGCCAATGTGAGGGAGATGTGCGAGTCCTGAGATACGACTCTTGCCCTCTTTTAAAAACATCAGACCACTGACCCGTGTATGGCATCTTTGAAGTAAACCTCAGGCCTGGTTCAGATAAGTAAGTCACGCTTTCCTCTATGTTGGTATGATCCTCTCAGTAGCCGCCATTACTACATGGGCCTTATAGCAGAGCTCACACTTTGGGGCAGGTGGCTGTACACCTGGGTCACAGTACTGGAGGATTATAGGATGCCAAACTAAACAATTATTGTGTGGTTACCCGCTAACATTATCATATATCCTACATCAATATATTTCTCATTCCAGCATCCCCTTGGCTGGTGGACGATTTGACCGCTAGGTCTATTTAATGGGCATTAGGAGGAAAGGCCAAAAAACTTAGCTGCCTGTGTTCATGTCCTTCCCGCACATAAGGTAAGAGCATTGTAATTGCTAATTATGTTTTTGTGAGAATCTTCATCCACATCTTAGGTCTTCCTCTGTACTTTGTTAGAATTGACCAACTTAAAGGGCTATTTCACATGATAGGCGATAAATGTCTGAACACTGGGGGCCCCAGCACTTGAAAGACCACTGCTAGGACCACCAGATATCACGAGAACAGGGATCCTAAACCCCCTATTCCTCCTCACTGCTCGACCACAGAGAGGAGGACATTGATTGCATAGTAGTCAAACATGCACGCTGCCGCTCCATTAAAGGTCTATAGAAAAAGCAGAGCACAGCGCTTGGCTGTTCCTTTTAGTCCCATAAACATTAAATGTAACGGTGGGTGTTTACTCGACCGCTGCTCCATTCAAACTCCTCCTCACTGTGAGGGGGCGATGCAACAAGGAGGAATGAGGAGTTCGGGATCCCCATTCTCGGGATTAGTGGGGATCCCAGTTGTAAGTATTTATGAAATATAATATAATTATTTTTTTAAGGAAAAGTCACGTTGATACAATTGCCTGATATGGTGCATTACCTTCTAAGCTAAATTATGGCTGAGGGGAACATTGTTATGGATGTTAGGCATTACTTGGCATCTTGCAGGACTCCTAAGGAACATTTACCATCTCAGGTGGATAAAACAACAATGCCACTTTGTGAACATCAGAAAGTTCCTATAACATCCTGAGCAGCGCAGCTCAAGATCAAACCCACTACTCGGATCAACCATCTATAAGGTTCGTAGTATGACCCCCAGGACCACTTACGGAAAACCCACATTAAAACATCTCTATTTTCTGCCTGCCAAGAAACACACATATTAGTAGAGCATTAATAGCAAATATTTCTCTTGCAGCATAAACATCAATTCCGCGTTATATCTGGCGAGAACAGCGCTCCCTGTCACCGGAGGAGCCGCCATTGTTGCTGATAGAAAGGTAAGTTCCTCTAGATATGTCCTCTCTATATTTGTCATGCAGCTTGAATGATCCATATTTAATAGGGTTGTGCGCTTCTCCCCCCAGAACAAGTCAGCAGATATCAACAGAACATCAACATCAATGCCAATAACAACCGAGGGCAGAACCCGCCATCTTACAAGTATCCCAATGGCGAGACTTACAATTGTCTACATCTGTCACAGAAGAGACATCAGTGTGGTTATCGGGGCATCAATGTCACCCAGAAGACCAGGCCCAGAACAGGAGAACATGTCATCTCTTCCTGTGTCTCTGGAATACAGATTTACCACCCCTTACTGATACTACAGTATATACTGTGACATCTTCCATTGTTTATGCTGGATCTTGTATTAACTCCAAAACGCCGAAGGACGGATATATCCGTCCTCAGCAGCTGCTAGTTCGCGCAGGAGGACGGATATATCCGTCCTGTGATGGCGCGGGTACTGTCACTGTACCCATGCGATCAGCGGCAGGAGCACGGCTGTTATACACAGCCTGGCTCCTGCTGCAACTGACGGAATCAAAGCGCGCTCCGATTCTGGCAGTTTAACCCATTAAATGCCGCTGTCAATAGTGACAGCGGCATCTAATGTGTTTGACAGAGGGAGGGAGCTCCCTCTGTCACCCGATCGGCGCCCCCGCAAACAAATCGCCGTCGGGTTTCCATGACAGCCGGGGGTCTATCAAAGACCCCCAGGTCTGTCTTCAGCAACTGCCTGTTAGGCGATGCCGGAGGCATGACCTAACAGGTTGCCTGTCAGTTTTACACTGACAGGCAATAATGCTTTGGTATACCAAGTATACCAAAGCATTATATATGTGATCGGCACATCGCATAGTGAAGTCCCCTGGTGGGACTTAAAAAAAAAATGTCAATCAGTTAAATAAAGTTTGTGGAAAAAAAAAAAAAATTACAGTCAAAATCAAATAAAACTACTTTTTTTGCCCAAAAAGTGGTTTTATTCAGTAAAAGTGTCAAAACAAATAACACATACACATATATGGTATCCCCGCGATCGTAACGACTTGAACAATAAAATGAACACATTAATTAAACCGCCGGATGAACGGCGTCCAAAAAAACCGCAAAAAACAATGGCAAAATTCTCTCTTTTCTCCCATTTCCCCCATAAAAAATAAAAGTTAATCTATAAGTCCTATGTACCCCAAAATAGTACTAATGAAAACTAAACATTGGCCCACAAAAATCAAGCCCACATACGGCCACATCGACGGAAAAATAAAAAAATTACGCCTCTTGGAACGCGGCGATGGAAAAACAATTGATTTTTTTCTAAAAGGCTTTTTATTGTGCAAACGTAGGAAAACATATAAAACCCTTACATATTTGGTATCCCCGTAATCGTGCCGACCCATAGAATAAAGTTAACATGTTATTTACGCTGCATAGTAAACGGCGTAAATTTATAACGTGAAAATTAATGCTGGAATAGCTGCTTATTTTCAATTCTCTCCTAAAATAAAGTTAATAAAAGTTAATCAATATATTATAAGCATCTAAAAATGGTACAATTACAAAACACAACTCGTCCCGCAAAAAACAAGCCCCTATACGGCGATGTCGACGGAATAAAAAAAAAGTTACGACTCTTGGAATGCGACCGTGAAAAAGCAAAAAATAATCCTTGGTCATTAACGTGCAAAATGGCCCGGTCATTAAGGGGTTAACATAATCTTTACCATCTTATATTTTGATCCACAAAAACCTTAAATAAAACGTACATTTTATTCGATGAGTGTGACTGGTATCATTAGTGCGGCAAATTTATCAAAACCGTCTAACCGTATAACTGTCCTTATTGCCCATAGCAACCAATCAGAGCTCAGCTTTCATCCTGGTCTGAATTTAAAAGAAAGCTGTGTTGTGATTGGATTCAATTAACGTAATGGACCCGTCACAACACACCAGGGGAAGTTTATTAACTTGTCAGTTTTCTGGTGTAAAAAATGTGCAAATACATGGACAGCCAGAAATGCACTGAATTTAATAATAGGCCTCTGCGACTCTTATTATATTAGGCACATCTTTCTACAACTATCTGTATATTAATGAATACCTATATAGTAACAGACCAAACGATAAACGTCCACACATATCAAAACAAAAGCAAAGAATGAATACCCATGACTGTATGTGTGGACAGATCACACATCCCAAAAGGGACAACATCAAACACCAAGTACACAAGTATGACTTGTAATAATGGCAATACTTTATTAAATATACATAAAAACATGTTGGCCATCAGGACCTAAAATAAGACATACAATTAAAATGCATGGATATGGAGAACACAAGAGCTGTAACAAGTAAAGAATACTCAAGAGGCAAAGAAAAGCATAATAAACAATTCAAAGAACAACTTGCAAATAAAGAAGTTCAAAAACCACAATGTGGTACATGCAGAGTGCCTGCATAATAAAGAAAGTAATGAGCCAACCAGAGTACATAGCGAGCAGAGCCCACCCACACTGGTATATGTGTGAGTGTAAAGATATAGTGACCAGGGGGTAACCGCAACTCAAATCCGGTCCCAGGACCTATACCAACCGGTATACTGCATAATCAGCATAAAAGTGGACACCACGAGCCCCAACGCACGTTTCGCGGTAGCTTTCTCAAGGGGTACTGACAGGAGAGGTATCTGGCACTGTATTTGTACTGGATGGGGGGAGGGGTTAATGTAGCCAAAGGCCAATAGTGGCCAACTACTACAGGTGAATAGTATTAAGGATTGAAGTGATGCAGCAGGTGTGTGCGCCACTGAATACCAAGGATAGAATTACTGAGTGGTGTTATTTCAGAGGCAACACGGCCAGAGTCAAACCCTAAATCTGCGCACTCAAGACGGGAGTGCGCATGACATAAAGAAGGGGACGCCGTGACAGGAGAATATGGGAACGCTAATATGGCGCACTATACGACGGTGGCCATTTTGGAAGCTGGAAAGAGTAGAAAAAGTGCCAGCAAAGAGGATGGGGCGATTGTAGAGTACAAGACTAAACAAGCTACGTATAGTGATAACATCTAGAATGTACATATGTAAATAGCAGTGAACGCTAATTTTAAACGCCAATCCATACCCATACATGTGCGTCCAAAAGACGCACATCTAGGTATACACGAGCGTCAACATAAGAATTCCGTAGCAGGGTAGTATGCTTAGAAATATATGAAATGCCATAATACATTAACCCTTTTGTAGACAAGCACAAAATAATGAATAAATAATGGCCACTTATAGAACAGAGAACACAATGAAATGTAGCATTATGTGAATGAGGGTCCATGGTGATGAACACAGAATATGCATCCAATATAACTATGTGCACAAACAAGTAATGCCGTTTATATAATAGTAGAAAGAAAAAGTGCAGCACTCAGATGTCCAAAAAAGCAGATTTATTCACCAAGCATGAAAAGCTGCAACGTTTCAACCCCTATAGGGTCTTTGTCAAGCATAGTGATATTACATTAGTGCACACTTTATATATCACCTGTGATATGACATCACTTCCTGTACAACCACAACAATAATAACGTTTAGTAAACCCTCATAAATACATTGTTACATAGTAAAACAAGCCCCCACATCGTCACACTCAAATATAGTGGACATACTATTGTAGATCGCCAATGTAATACCTTTGTAACAGTCTCCAAGGACATAGCTGATCTCGTATACGTCTAGGGTTCTCACAGCGCATGACCGGAAGTACCAATTCCTTCAATCTCCGGCATCTGCCGTTACCATAGAAGCGCATCGTGGTCTTACTCAAGACTGCGCATGCGCGTGCGCATAAGGTCGGGTAACACGTAACCCAACCAATAGAGAACTATTAAGCATCAGAACAAACGGACGCTCACATATAGGATAATACTCTGCGTGTCCCATCTTCTTATCATGAATAGTATAATTATAATAATACAGGTCCCTACAGTTGTCGAAAGTAGCGTTATTATCATTTATATTTTTATATAGCAATACAATAACAAGAAAGAAAGGGGAAAAAAAGAAGCCGTCAAATGCCCACAATTTTCTATGATGAGACAGGCAGAGAACCTTGATACGAGCAACATTCCCAGAGACTGATCGGTTTTCTCCAATAGCTTTCCTCACCACAAGTTTTTTCAAACAACGATTTCCACGACAAATTGCCAAAATGTGTAAAAAACCTAAAAAAACCAACGGACAATTAAAACATATCCAATGATAAAATAATCCAGCAAAATCTGCACTCCAAATGGCGCTCCTTCCTTTCTGAGACTTGCCGTGTGCCCAAACAGCAGTTTATGACCACATGTTGGGTATTGTTTTACTCGGGAGAAATTGCTTTACAAATTTTGTGGTGCTTTTTCTCCTTCAGTCCTTGTGGAAATGAGAAAAAATTAGCTTTACCTACATTTTCTTAGAAAAAATGTAGATTTTTATTTTCAGGGCCTACTTCCAATAATTTCTGCAAAAAACCTGGGGGGTCAAAACGCTCAGTATACCCCTAGATAATTTCCTTGAGGTGTGTAGTTTCTCAAATGGGATCACTTTTGGGGGATTTCCCCTGTTTTGGCACCGCAAGAGCCCTTCAAACCTGACATGGTGCCTAAAATATATTCGAATAAAAATAAGGCCCCAAAATCCACTAGGTGCTCCTTTGCTTCAGAGGCCGGTGCTTCAGTCCAGTAGCAGCTACGGCCACATGTGGGATATTTCTAAATACTGCAGAATCTGGGCAATAAATATTGAGTTGCATTTCTATGGTAAAACCTTCAGTGTTATAAAGAAAATTGGATTAAAAATTAATTTCTGCAAAAAAAAAATGAAATTTGTAAATTTCACCCCTACTTTGCTTTAATTCCTGTGAAAATTTTAAAGGGTTAAGAAATTTTCTAAATGCTGTTTTGAATACTTTGAGGGGCGAAGTTTTCAAAATGGGGTGACTTTTTTGGTGTTTCTAATATATAAGGCCCTCAAAGCCACTTCACAGCTGAACTGGCCCCTGTAAAAATAGCCTTTTGAAATTTTTTTGAAAATGTGAGAAACTGCTGCTAAAGTTCAAAGCCTTGTAACGTCCTAGAAAAATAAAAGGATGTTCAAAAAACGATGCCAATCTAAAGTAGACATATGGGGGATGTTAGTTAGCAACCATTTTGTGTGTTATAACTGCCTGCCTTACAAGCAGATACATTTAAGTTGAGAAAAATGCAAATGTTTGCAATTTTTCGCTAAATTTTGGTGTTTTTCACAATTAAATACTGAACATATCGAGCAAATTTTGCCAGTAACATCAAGTCCAATGTGTCACGAGAAAACAATCTCAGAATCGCTTGGATAGCTAAAAGCATTCCGACGTTATTACCACATAAAGTGACACATGTCAGATTTGAAAAATGAGGCTCTGTCAGGAAGGTCAAAAGTGGCTAAAGAGGGAAGGGGTTAAGATATTGTATTACGGTCTGTAGCCTTTGGGGGGAATATATTAACCTTTCTACAACAGTTTACTTGCATAGAAAATGCACAAAATGCACAAATGTTGAAATTTTTGGGGGCAAAAAATGGGCGGGGCTTAGCAGAAATGGCCAACAATTTTACTATAATTTATGCCAGTAACTGATGTAAATTATAGCAGAAATCTATATGTATAATGCGGCCCAGATTTATCTCTGGGGAGCGTAACAAGGCAAAGGTCCGTGCCAGACCCATACCTCCCCCAATCATACTGTTTGCCCCCCAGTCAGACAATAAAATACATTTTAAAAATGTACTTACCTCACCACTCCGATTCTCCCTCCCGGATTCCCTCAGGCTCTTACAGCAGGCCGCAGCACGTAGAAAGTACTGATGACAGGCCGCGTTGCAGCTAAAAGATGCGATACATTTATTAAGAGTCGTTCGCCTGTTAATAAATGTGTTGCATCTTACTCCAGCAAACTGTTTAATAGGACTGGTGTATGAAACGCCAGTATTAAAGGGAATGTGGCGCTAGACATTTTATTTTATTTTTTTCAGTTAAACAGTTAGTATATAAGCGATTTCACATAGTTTTAATTTTTTTAATTTTTTCACAAGTCAGGAAATATTATAAATTAGATTCTAATTTATAACATTTCCATGTGCTGGTCACTAGAGGGAGCAATTTCCAAAATGGCAGCATTGGCATGTGGTAAAGCAACCTCATATCCTTGTGCTGCAAATTTGTAGTAGACACACTCGCTCTAGTGTCCTCACAGAATCCCCCCTCCCTTGTCCTGGCTAGTGCCAGGAGAAAGGAGGGGGTTGAATGTTCAAACCTCCTACACTGTGGGCCGCCATTTTCTGAGTGAATGCACAGTGTAGGAGGATTAGATACAGTGCTCAGCAGACAGTATAACACTAACATACACACACATCACATACACAAACATAACTTACCTGCTCCTGCCGCCGCTGCCGCCCCCGCCCTGCCGCTCCTAGTACTTGCGTCTGCGCTGCCTTCAACATATGGCCGGAAGCCACGACCGGGAGTCGTCATCTTACTGTCCGGCCGTGGTTTCCGGTCCACATGAAAATGGCGCCGGATGTCACTCTACTAAAGACCTTCCTTTTGGTTTGTGTGGGAGTGGCGCATGCGCCGTTCCCACACAGACGGCGTACGCTATAGTGAATGGAACGGCTCCCGTTCGCATTCTCAATGGGAATGTATGTGCCGTATTCCATCTCTGTATGTGTCGTTAATGGACAGATACAGAGATGAAAAAAAAATGGCAGCCCCCAAGGAGAAGTAAAAGAAAGAAAAAAGTAAAAAGTACAACAAAAAAACACAAATAAATACAATTTATTTTAATGACATACTAAAAGCAATATTATATAAAAAAAAAATTCTGTGACACCTTCCCTTTAAAGGGGTTTTCCACGATCTGACAACTGTTGACCTATCCACTGGATAGGTCATCAGTATATGATCGGTGCGTGTCCGACACCTGGACCACGCACCAATCCGCCACTCCAGCTGCCTCTGGGCACCGGACAACACTGCCGGAAGTAGATGGCTCCAGTCAAAGAATAGAGGCCGAGCTGCAGTTCTGCCAAACGGCCGCTATGCAGTGATCTGAGCAATCTGCTTCCAGCAGTGTTGTCCGGAGCCCGGAGGCAGCTGGACTGGCAGATCGGTGCGGGGTCTGGTGTAGTAACGATTGTTTGCCCCCGTACATTACCGATGATTGATCCTTGTGACACGCTGTATTGTCGATTGGTGCTGGTTTTCATGGTCAGTATCGGGACGTCTAAAAGGACCTTTATTTCCTCAGACACCACCATAACTAGGCATTGGAACCAACCCTTCCACCTTAGCGGGTAAAGATTAACCTTCTAAAAGGTTCACTATGTACACATAAGGGCTAAAGGTGAAAACACAGAGGTGCTCACCATATATCCAGCGTATAACTGTGTCCTCCAAATCTTATGGAGCAGGAGTTGTTCTAGATTTCTGTTTATATCCCAGACACGTTCATACCATTTTAGACAATGAATCGACATATCGCAAACTTGTGGCGAAACCAAGCACCGCATGTAAGGAATCTTTAAAAAATCTGCTAGAAGAAGGAATTGGATTAGGAGTATTAGCCAAGAAACAGGCAGAATACTTACTGATAGAATTCCCTATTGTTCCCATATTCCATGGGATGCCAAAAATCCATAACTTTGCATGGTCTTGAAACTTGGGTTATCTGTGAAGTAGTTGGCTAGTACCCCTGCAAACAGGCCTGCCATCAGGGTAGTACCGCTGGTACTACTGTCAGGGGCCTGGCCACAAAAGTAAAATAAAGTGGGCAGCCGCTACTCATCAAGGTTATGAGTAGTGGTAATTGGTTTGTAGAAAGGAATGGGACCCATGCAGGGGCCAGCTCCGCAACTTGGTGAGTGACTGTTTTAAAGCAGTAGATTCAGTTTAATTATTTTTTTTATGTTGCCCCTCTGCTCCCACCTTCCCACATGTCTCTCTCCCCTTCCCTTCCCCAGACCCCAGTCAAGCGTCATATTCACTCTGGCCCAACTTCCGCCTCAGCCACTTTCCATTCTCTTAGCCTACTCCTCCGCCTACATGCTGGTACAATAGCTAAAGAAAATTACCTTATGAGGTTTAGAGTCAGTTAGTTATATGTCAAAATTTTGATCTAATGTTTGCACACCATGACAGTCGGTAGTCATGTAGACCGGACACTTCCATGATTTGAATACGCTGTGACGTGGCACATTGGGTCACGGGAACGTGGTGTAAAGGATCTGCCAGACACAGTTTCTGTGTCGACATCCGTGGTTAATTAGTCTGCACCTGCTCCTAGGTCTGCTAGAGTGACTCGATCTGCTCCCACTCAGGCTGGTAGGCTCAGTAGTGGGAGAACCTATCACAGCCTGGCCAGACGGTTCTAGCTCCTGGCCTCGGTCTATTTATACCTTCATTTCCTGCTTGTCTTTGCCTGTAATTCTTTCCTGTTTCCTGGCTCTGCTGCTCCTGCTATTATTATTGACCTTGCTTCATTTTGACCCTGGCTTTACTGACTACGCTCCTGCTCTGCGTTTGGTACCTCGTAAACTCCTGGTTTGACTCGGCTCGTTCACTACGCCTGTCGCTCACGGTTTTGCCGTGGGCAACTGCCCAATTTCCCTTAGCTTCTGTGTACCCTTGTCTGTTTGTCTGTCGTGCACATATTGAGCGTAGGAACCGTAGTCCAGTTGTACGCCGTCTAATAGGATGGGCCGTGCAAGTAGGCACGGACTGAGTGGCGGGTAAATTAGGGCTCACCTGTCTGTCTCCCTACCCCGTCATTACATAATCACAGGCCCATATACCTTTTATACCCTGGTCCCTGACACAACTATGGACCCCCTTGAGAACCTGGCTCAGCAAATGCAGGGCCTCTCCCTACAGGTCCAAGCCCTGGCTCAGAGGGGCAACCAGCGTGATGCTACCCTGGTATTGCCCCCCACCTCAAGTTGCCTGACCGGTTCTCAGGGGACCGGAAGACTTTTTTCTCCTTTTGGGAGAGTTGTAGGCTCTATTTCCGTCTAAGGCCCCACTCCTCAGGTTCAGAGAGCCAGCGAGTGGGTATAATTATGTCCCGGCTCCAGGACGGGCCCCAAGAATGGGCCTTCTCCTTGGCTCCTGACGACCCTGAACTTTCCTCTGTTGATCTTTTTTTTCTGCTCTCGGGCTCATATATGACGAGACTGACAAGACTGCCTTTGCTGAAAGTCAGCTGGTGACCTTACGTCAGGGTAAGAGACCCGTTGAGCAGTACTGTTCTGACTTTAGGAAGTGGTGTGTAGCTTCTCCGTGGAATGACCCTGCCTTGAGGTGCCAGTTTAGATTGGGTCTGTCGAACGCCCTGAAAGACCTGTTAGTTAGCTATCCCCCTTCAGACTCTCTAGATCAGGTTATGGCTTTAGCGGTATGTCTTGACCGACGTCTCAGGGAACGACGACTTGAATGCTTTTGTGCTTTCTCCTCTGGCTCCCCCATGATGGCTCCCGAGTTTCCGTTGCTTCGTTCTTCCACGGAGAACTCGGATGAACAGATGCAACTCGGGGCCTCTGTGTCTCCCCAACAACGTAGAGAGCTCCGCAGGAAGAATGGTGTCTGCTTCTACTGTGGGGATGACAAGCATCAAGTAAACAACTGTCCTAGGCGTAAGAATAAGCAGCCGGAAGAACTTCTGCGCCTAGGTGACCATAGGGGAGGACGCTTGGGCGCACTGGTATTTCCTGTAAATATGAATCCTAATAAGATCTTGCTTCCCTTTCAGGTCTCTTTTGAGGGTAGGTCTGCTACCGGCAGTGCCTTCGTGGATTCAGGGTCTTCTGCTAATATTATGTCTGTGGAATTTGCTATGTCTATAGCTATGCCATTGATTGATTTGCCTAAACCTGTCCCGGTAGTGGGTATCGACTCCACTCCACTTGCTAATGGTTATTTTACGCAGCATACCCCTGTTTTTGAACTCATTGTTGGCTCCATGCATTTGGAGTAGTGCTCTGTACTGGTGATGCAGGGATTATCGTCCGATTTGCTTTTAGGCCTTCCCTGGTTGCAGATGCATAATCCCACGTTTAACTGGAATACTGGGGATCTTACAAAATGGGGTAATGAATGCATGACATCATGTTTTTCTGTTAATTTTATTTATCTCCCTGGGGAGGTGAACACTCTACCTGAGTTTATTCAGGACTTCGCTGATGTTTTTTCTAAAAAGGCCTCCGAAGTGTTACCTCCTCATAGAGAATATGATTGCGCAATCAATTTGGTACCAGGAGCTAAGCTCCCTAAGGGTAGGATATTTATTCTCTCTTGTCCCGAACGTGAAGCCATGAGAGAGTATATCCAGGAATGCCTGGCCAAGGGTTACATTCGCCCCTCTACTTCTCCGGTAGGTGCTGGCTTCTTCTTCGTAGGGAAAAAGGATGGTGGTCTTAGGGCGTGCATCGATTACCGAAACTTGAATAAGGTCACTGTAAGGAACCAGTATCCCCTTCCTTTGATTCCTGATCTCTTAAAATCAGGTTCAGGGGGCCCAATGGTTCTCCAAGTTTGATCTTCGGGGGGCTTATAACCTTATCCGCATCAGAGAGGGGGATGAGTGGAAGACTGCGTTTAATCACGCCCAAAGGTCATTTCGAATATCTCGTCATGCCCTTTGGGTTGTGTAATGCTCCCGCGGTTTTCCAGAATTTCATAACTGAGATTTTAAGAGACTACCTGGGGGTATTTCTTGTAGTGTACCTTGATGATATACTTGTCTTTTCCAAGGACTGGTCCTCCCACATTGAGCATGACAGGAAGGTGCTCCAGGCCCTTCGGGAAAACAAACTCTTTGCTAAAACCGAAAAATGTGTGTTTGGGGTGCAGGAGATACAATTTTGGGGTAAAATCCTCACTCCTCATGAATTCCTTATGGACCCTGCCAAGGTTCAGGCTGTGGCTGAATGGGTCCAACCTGCCTCCCTGAAGGCGTTACAGTGCTTATTGGGGTTTGCTAATTATTACAGGAAATTTATTGCTAACTTCTCGGTCATCGCTAAGCCTCTTACGGATATTACTCGCAAAGGTGCTGATCTCCTCCACTGGCCTCCGGAGGCGGTCCAGACTTTTGAGGTCCTTAAGAAGTGATTTATCTCGGCCCCAGTGCTGATTCAGCCTAACCAAATGGAGCCATTCATCGTGGAGGTTGACGCCTCCGAGGTGGGAGTGTGTGCTGTCTTGTCCCAGGGTACCAGGTCCCTCACCCATCTCCGTCCCTGTGCCTACTTCTCCAGGAATTTCTCGCCCACTGAGAGTAACTATGGCATTGGCAACCGCAAACTCTTAGCCATTAAATGGGCATTTGAAGAGTGGCGCCACTTCCTGGAGGGGGCTAGGCACCAAGTAACAGTCCTTACCGACCACAAGAATCTGGTATCCTAGAATCTGGCCGGAGTCTAAACCCGAGACAAACTCGATGGGCGTTGCTTTTTACTAGATTCAACTCTTTGGTCACCTATAGGGCTGGGTCAAAAAATATTAAAGCTGATGCTCTGTCGCGTAGCTCCATGGCCAGCCCTCCTCCTGAGGAGGATCCCTCTTGTAATTTTCCCCAGGTATAATCATATCCTCTGTGGATTCCGACTTAGTCTCCGAAATTGCGGCTGATCGAGCTTCTGCTCCCGAGAACCTTCCTGAGAACAAGCTATTTGTTCCCCTGCAATTCCGGCTAAGGTTGCTCAGGGAGAATCATGACTCCGCACTATCTGGCCATCCAGGCTTCCTGGGTACCAAGCACCTCATTTCTAGAACCTATTGGTGGCCTGGGTTGCTTAAAGACGTTAAGGCCTACATCGCCGCTTGTGAAATTTGTGCTAGGTCCAAGACTCCCAGGTCCCGACCAGCGGGCTTACTATGTTCTTTGCCCATTCCCCAGAGACCTTGGACCCATATCTCCATGGATTTTAGCACCGATCTGCCTCCATCTCAAGGCAAGTCGGTGGTGTGGGTTGTAGTAGACCGCTTCAGTAAGATGTGCCACTTTGTGCCCCTCAAGAAACTACCTAATGCTAAGACGTTAGCTACCTTGTTTGTCAAACACATCCTGCGTCTCCATGGGGATTCTGTCAATATTGTTTCTGACAGAGGGGTACAATTTGTTTCATTGTTTTGGAGAGCTTTCTGTAAAAAGTTGGATATTGATCTGTCCTTCTCCTTGGCCTTCCACCTTGAAACTAATGGCCAAACCGAGAGGACTAATCAGTCTCTAGAACAATATGTAAGGTATTTTATCTCTGACTGTCAATATGATTGGGTCTCCTTCATTTCCATCGCCAAATTTTACCTTAATAACCGGGTCAGTAACTCGTCAGGGGTCTCCCCCTTTTTCTGTAATTTTGGGTTTAATCCACGGTTCTCCTCTGTTTCACCTGGTAGTTCCAACAATCCCGAGGTAGATGTCATTCATCTTGAACTGTGCACAGTCTGAGCCCAGGTTCAGAAGAACCTAGAGGCGTCCCAGAGCATACAAAAGACTCAGCCAGATAGAAGACGTTCTGCTAACCCCTTGTTTGTGGTTGGGGATCTGGTGTGGCTGTCTTCAAAAAATTTGTGCCTTAATGTTCCGTCCAAAAAATGTGCTCCCCGGTATATAGGGCCGTACAAGGTCATTGAGGTCCTTAAATCCTGTCTCCTTCCGACTGGAGTTACTTGCATCTTTTCGAATACACAACGTGTTTCATGCCTCCCTCCTGAAATGCTGCTCCCCGTCCTTGGCCACCTCGAGGAAACCTCCGGTCCCTGTTCTCACCCCTGAAGGGGTAGAATTCGAGGTGGCCAAGATTGTGGACAGCAGGATGGTCCAAGGCTCCCTCCAGTATCTGGTCCATTGGAGAGGATACGGGCCTGAGGAGACGACTTGGGTACCCGCCCGGGATGTTCACGCTGGGGTATTGCTCAGGCGGTTCCATCTTCAGTTCCCCAATAAGCCAGGTCCACCTAGAAAGGGTCCAGTGGCCCCTCATAAAAGGTGGGGTACTGTAAAGGTTCTGCCAGACACAGCTTCTGTGTCGATGCCCGTGGTTAATCAGTCTGCACCTGCTCCTAGGTCTGATTGAGTGACTCGATCTGCTACCACTCAGGCTGGTAAGCTTGAGAAAGCTGACGGCGAAACGCGCGTTGGGGGCGGTCTGTGTGGAGATCTTTAGTTTTTTGGTCCATCATGCAATCCACGGGTTTATGCAGCTCTCTTAGCCCATTTTGTGCTTTTTGGCCAGGTGTATATTACATCTAGAACCTTCTCTGTTCTTGAGTTTAATTATTTGGCTTATGATATATCCTTTTGGATAGAGATTTCTGTACTACACCACATCACATGATGTTTATACTATGGTAGCATATAACTGGGACTATTTACGCTGTTTCTCCACACTCTACTTTTAAATTGTGTGTATTATTGTTTTTATTTTTGTGATGGCCAATATGCTGTTATGTGCAATATAATAAAGTTTATTTTTTATTGTCATGGTACGTAATCAGTGCTATGTGTCGCTTATTTTCTGGATATACTAGCTGTCTTCACAGTCTTTTATAGGTATTGAGTCATGAGTGGAAGAACCTATCACAGCCTGGCCAGACGGTTCTAGCTAATGCCCTCGGTCTATTTATACCTTCATTTCCTGCTTGTCTTTGCCTGTGATTCTTTCCTGTTTCCTGGCTTTGCTGCTCCTGCTATTATTATTGACCTTGCTTCATTTTGACCCTGGCTTTACTGACTACGCTCCTGCTCTGCGTTTGGTACCTCGTACACTCCTGGTTTGACTCGGCTCCTTCACTACGCCTGTCGCTCACGGTGTTGCCGTGGGCAACTGCCCCATTTCCCTTAGCTTCTGTGTTCCCTTGTCTGTTTGTCTGTCGTGCACATATTGAGCGTAGGAACCGTAGTCCAGTTGTACGCCGTCGAATAGGACGGGCCGTGCAAGTAGACAGGGACTGAGTGACAGGTAGATTAGGGCTCACCTGTCTGTCTCCCTACCCCGTCATTACACGTGGTATCTAGTTTACATCAACATTTTCATGACGTATCTTGTGGTTCGCGCTTGGGCATTGGAGATGAAGAAGACTGGAAGAAGTCATCATGGCGTTCTGGGCCGGATGAAGAAGAAAAGAGAACATGAACGACTCCAATCTGAGAAGATGTCATCTGTGAGTCACTGAATTTCACTGCACTGTATACACTTATATGGTCTACAGAATGCCTGTGTAGGACTGATATCTGTCACAATATGGTGGGAATATTGGTCTTTGTTTTACAACACATGTTTTTAGTACAGAATTAAGATTGTTCAAATTATTTCTATATAGTTGAAGAGTGGACCCCCAAGAATTATTTCCTTTGGTGGGCCCAAGGTACCTCAGTCAAACACTGAGTGTACAGATCCTTGCATTAAGATATTGCATTACTGTCTGTAGTCTCAGAGGAGAATTTATTAAACTTGCTAAGCCTCTTATATGGCATAGAAAAGTCCCAAAAGTGCGGGAAAGTTTTTGGGCAGTTTATGCTGCGCTTGGCATTTTTTGAAAAGTGTGTGGCGCTTTGCGGAAAGGGTAGACAATTTTACTATCATTTACACCAGTAACGAGCGTAATGTAAAGCAGAAATCAACGCCAGCTCCGAGCTAGTGTACAATTTTACATTGAGAGTGTAACAAAAGGCCTAAGCCAGACCCCGTATCTACCCCACTAATTAGACTGTCTTGTGCCACAAGACATGTGTTTTGCCCACCCCCCTAAAAAAAAAAAAAAGATATATATATATCTGAGACAGCGTATCTATAAGGGTATATTCACACGCTGTGTTTTCAGGCGTATTTCGGAGCGTAAACGCCTTCAAATACGACTGAAATATCGGTAGCCCAATGCCTACAAACATCTGCTTATTGTATTTTAAAACGGCACGTAAAAAGAAGGAGCATGTCACTTCTTGAGCTGTTTTTGGAGATGTTTTTCATTGTGTCAATGGAAAAACAGCTCCAAAAACATCTAGAACTAAACACCTCAAAAAACGTTTCCAGCTTCAAAAACGGCTGTAAATCTAAGACTGTGTTCTCTGAAAACAGCTCTGTAATTTTCAGCCATTTTTTACTTTGCGTGTGAACCCTAAGACTATGGCACCTGATAGCTCTGCTACTTGATAGGAGACAGCGGCTCAGCAGACAGTATCACATATAATATGCTTAGATACTACGGCTTAGCAGACAGTATCACATATAATATGCTGAGATACAATGGCTCAGCAGACAGTATCACATATAATATGCTTAGATACAACGGCTTAGCAGACAGTATCACACATGCTAGGCCCAATTAGAAGGTTAATTGTGAAAACATTTCTTATGGTGTTTTTCGATAAAGGTCACTTGAACTGGTATCATTTAAACAGTTAACCGATGAATGGCGCTGTTTATGTGGAATTTACCCTGCGGTCTAATGTACCATATAATGTTTTTAAAAAATGTTTAAAAAAACTACATTTTGTAGGGTGAATTGAAAAAAAACCTGTAATTCCGCCATTTCTGTTTTGATTTTACAGTGTTGATCGGGCGGCATGAATTGCATGATAACTTGATTCTGCGGGTCGTTACGATTATGGCGATACCAAATTTATATCGTTTTATTTTTTACAAAATAATTTGTTTTTGTGACGCTGCATTCGAAGATGAACGGCATAGTTTTTCAATGCAACAGCACTTCATAGGGCGGGAAGGGGTTAAAACCCACTCTCTGAAGCCCCCCTTCAAGATACATTTCAACTAATCTGGTCCCCATGGCAGAAATCTGTCTTTCCATCTGGCACCTCCAGCAGACTCCTTTCAGTCTAGTTTGATTTCTTTTACCTCAGAGTTCCTCTTTGTTAGGGATCTGCCAGGTACTTCATCTAGCTATACTCCTGGGATTAATCAATCCACACCTGAGGCCAGACCTGTTCGACTGACACCATCTCCCACCAACCAGGGTGGCAGGCTCAGGAGTGGGAGAGCCTATCGCGGCCTGGTCTGTCGGAGTTAGCTCCGCCCCCTGCCCTTTATTACCTGCCCTGTGCTCTCCCTCAGTGCTTGTAATTCTTTTGGATTCCTGGCCCCACTGCTGCTTGCTCCAGCCTGCTTCTGCCGTGCTTCTGCCTTGCTGCAGTTCTGCTTGACCTGCTTTGCTTTGCCCCTGGCTTGCTTCTGTCTCCGTGCCCGCTCGGGTGTACTCACTTCGTCCTGGTCCTGACTGTTCGTTCGCCGCCCCGTTCCCTCGTGGCGTTCCGTGGCTACTGCCCCTTCCCTTGCGTGTTCCCTGTTTGTCTTCCTGTGCACTTAGCCAGCGTAGGGACCGCCGCCCAGTTGTACCTCGTCGCCTAGGGCGGGTCGTTGCAAGTAGGCAGGGACAGGGCGGTGGCTAGATTAGGGCTCACTTTCCCTTCACCTCCTTCCTGCCATTACATAATTACAAGCCCTTACCTAGTCTACCATTTCTCCTACGCTGACGCTGTCATGGACCCCCTTGAGACCCTGACCCAGCAGATGCAGGGCCTCTCCCTACAGGTCAAGGCCCTGGCCCAAAGGGTCAATCAGGGTGACGCTGCTTTAGTAGTACCCCTCACCTCACCTCTAGAACCCGACCTCAAGTTACCTGACCGGTTTTCAGGGGACCGTAAGACGTTTCTCTCCTTCCGGGAGAGTTGCAGACTGTATTTCCGCCTAAAGCCCCACTCCTCAGGTTCCGAGAACCAGCGGGTGGGTATCATCATATCCCGACTCCAGGAAGGGCCCCAAGAGTGGGCCTTCTCCTTGGCTCCTGACGCCCCTGAACTTTCCTCTGTTGATCGTTTTTTCTCTGCCCTCGGACTCATTTACGACGAGACTGACAGGACTGCTTTAGCCGAGAGTCAGCTGGTGACCTTACGTCAGGGTAGGAGACCGGTTGAGGAATACTGTTCTGATTTTAGGAAGTGGTGCGTAGCTTCTCAGTGGAACGATCCGGCCCTAAGGTGCCAGTTTAGGTTAGGATTATCTGACGCCCTGAAGCATCTGCTGGTTAGCTACCCCTCGCCTGACTCCCTTGACCAGGTTATGGCCCTAGCAGTACGACTTGACCGACGTCTCAGGGAACGTCAGCTAGAACGCTTCAGTGTGCTCCCCTCTGACTTTTCTGCGATCCCCCCCGAGGTCCCGTCTCCTCGCCCCTCCACGGAGGACTCGGAGGTACCTATGCAACTCGGGGCCTCCATGTCCCCTCGACAACGTAGGGAGTTTCGCAGAATGAATGGTCTCTGCTTCTACTGTGGGGACGACAAGCATCTACTGAACACCTGTCCCAGGCGCAAGAATAAGAAGCCGGAAAACTTCCGCGCCTAAGTGATCATCGGGGAGGTCACTTGGGCGCACAGGTATTTCCCGTTAATGTGAAACGCAATAAAATTTTGCTTCCCTTTCAGGTCTCGTTTGCTGGCCGGTCTGCCACGGGCAGTGCTTTCGTGGATTCTGGCTCATCTGCTAATATCATGTCTGTGGAATTTGCTATGTCTCTAAAGATGCCTTGTATTGATTTACCTTATCCTATCCCTGTAGTAGGAATCGACTCCACTCCCCTTGCTAATGGTTATTTTACTCAGCATACTCCTGTTTTTGAACTCCTGGTTGGCTCCATGCATTTGGAGCAGTGCTCTGTACTGGTGATGCAGGGATTATCGTCTGATCTGGTTTTAGGCCTTCCCTGGTTGCAGTTGCATAATCCCACATTTGATTGGAATACTGGGGATCTCACCAAATGGGGTAATGAATGTCTTATGTCATGTTTTTCCGTTAACTCTATTTCTCCCCGGGAGGAGGTAAACACGCTTCCTGAGTTTGTTCAGGACTTCGCCGATGTGTTTTCTAAGGAGGCCTCCGAGGTGTTGCCCCCCCATAGAGATTACGATTGTGCTATCGATTTGGTGCCTGGTGCCAAGCTTCCTAAGGGTAGGATATTTAATCTTTCATGTCCTGAACGTGAAGCGATGAGGGTGTATATACAAGAATGCCTGGCCAAGGGTTTCATTCGCCCCTCGACTTCTCCTGTAGGTGCTGGCTTCTTCTTCGTGGGGAAGAAGGATGGTGGTCTTAGGCCGTGCATTGATTATCGTAACCTGAATAAGGTCACCGTAAGGAACCAGTACCCACTTCCTTTGATTCCGGATCTTTTTAATCAGGTTCACGGAGCCCAATGGTTTTCTAAGTTCGATCTACGGGGGGCATATAACCTTATCCGCATCAAAGAGGGGGATGAGTGGAAAACTGCGTTCAACACACCCGAGGGTCATTTCGAATACCTGGTCATGCCCTTTGGGTTGTGTAATGCCCCTGCTGTCTTCCAGAATTTTATTAATGAAATCCTGAGAGAGTACCTGGGTAATTTTCTTGTTGTGTACCTTGATGACATACTGGTGTTTTCCAAGGACTGGTCCTCCCACGTGGAGCATGTCAGGAAGGTGCTCCAGGTCCTTCGGGAGAATAATCTGTTTGCTAAGACTGAAAAATGTGTCTTTGGGGTACAGGAGATACCATTTTTAGGGCAAATCCTCACTCCTCATGAATTCCGCATGGACCCTGCCAAGGTTCAAGCTGTGGCGGAATGGGTCCAACCTGCCTCCCTTAAGGCATTACAGTGTTTTTTAGGGTTCGCCAACTATTACAGGAGATTTATTTCCAACTTCTCGGTCGTCGCTAAGCCTCTTACGGACCTTACCCGCAAGGGTGCCGATGTCCTCCATTGGCCCCCTGAGGCCGTCCAGGCCTTCGAGACTCTCAAGAAGTGCTTTATCTCGGCCCCCGTGCTGATTCAGCCCAAGCAAGAGGAGCCATTTATTGTGGAGGTTGACGCTTCCGAGGTGGGAGTGGGGGCCGTCTTGTCCCAGGGTACCAGCTCCCTCACCCATCTCCGCCCCTGTGCTTACTTCTCTAGGAAGTTTTCGCCCACGGAGAGTAACTATGATATTGGCAACCGCGAACTTCTAGCCATTAAATGGGCTTTTGAGGAGTGGCGGCACTTCCTGGAGGGGGCCAGACACCAGGTAACGGTCCTTACGGATCACAAGAATCTGGTTTTCCTAGAATCGGCCCGGAGGCTTAATCCTAGACAAGCTCGGTGGGCACTATTCTTTACCAGATTTAATTTCTTGGTTACCTATAGGGCTGGGTCCAAGAATATTAAGGCTGACGCTCTGTCACGTAGTTTCATGGCCAATCCTCCTTCCGAGAAGGATCCTGCTTGTATTTTACCCCCTGGTATAATCGTCTCTGCCACGGATTCTGATTTAGCTTCTGATATCGCGGCTGATCAGGGTGCAGCTCCCGGGAACGTCCCTGGGGACAAACTGTTTGTTCCCCTGCAATACCGGCTGAGGGTACTCAGGGAAAACCATGACTCCGCTCTATCTGGTCATCCTGGCATCTTGGGCACCAAACACCTCATTACCAGAAACTATTGGTGGCCTGGGTTGCCTAAAGATGTTAGGGCTTACGTCGCCGCTTGTGAGGTTTGCGCTAGGTCCAAAACCCCTAGGTCCCGACCTGCGGGCCTACTACGTTCCTTGCCCATTCCCCAGAGACCTTGGACCCATATCTCCATGGATTTTATCACCGATTTGCCTCCATCTCAGGGCAAGTCGGTGGTGTGGGTGGTAGTCGACCGCTTCAGCAAGATGTGCCACTTTGTGCCCCTTAAGAAGCTACCTAACGCCAAGACGTTAGCTTCTTTGTTTGTGAAACACATCCTGCGTCTCCATGGGGCCCCAGTCAATATAGTTTCTGACAGAGGGGTACAATTTGTTTCCTTATTTTGGAGAGCTTTTTGTAAAAAGTTGGAGATTGATCTGTCCTTCTCCTCCGCCTTCCATCCCGAAACTAATGGCCAAACGGAAAGGACCAACCAATCCCTGGAACAATATTTAAGGTGCTTCATCTCTGACTGTCAATTCGATTGGGTCTCATTCCTTCCCCTTGCTGAATTTTCCCTGAATAACCGGGTCAGTAACTCGTCAGGGGTCTCCCCGTTTTTCTGTAATTTCGGGTTTAACCCAAGGTTCTCCTCCGTCTCCCCTGGTTGTTCCAATAATCCTGAGGTAGAGGATGTTCATCGGGAACTGTGCACTGTCTGGGCCCAGGTTCAGAAGAACCTTGAGGCGTCCCAGAGCGCACAAAAGATTCAGGCGGATAGTAGACGTTCTGCTAACCCCCGGTTTGTCATCGGGGATTTGGTCTGGTTGTCGTCCAGGAACTTGCGCCTTAAGGTCCCGTCCAGGAAGTTTGCTCCCCGATTTATTGGACCTTATAAGATCATTGAAGTCCTCAACCCTGTATCCTTCCGTCTGGAGCTCCCCCCATCCTTTCGCATACATGACGTCTTCCATGCCTCCCTCCTTAAACGCTGCTCCCCGTCCTGGTCCCCCTCGAGGATACCTCCTGTTCCCGTTCTCACCCCTGAGGGGGTGGAATTCGAGGTGGCCAAGATTATGGACAGTAGGATGGTCCAGGGCTCCCTCCAGTACCTGGTCCATTGGAGAGGATACGGGCCGGAGGAGAGGACTTGGGTACCTGCCCGTGATGTTCACGCTGGGGTATTGATCAGGAGGTTCCACCTCCTCTTCCCCACTAAACCGGGTCCCCTTAGTAAGGGTCCGGTGGCCCCTCATAAAAGGGGGAGTACTGTTAGGGATCTGCCAGGTACTTCATCTAGCTATACTCCTGGGATTAATCAATCCACACCTGAGGCCAGACCTGTTCGACTGACACCATCTCCCACCAACCAGGGTGGCAGGCTCAGGAGTGGGAGAGCCTATCGCGGCCTGGTCTGTCGGAGTTAGCTCCGCCCCCTGCCCTTTATTACCTGCCCTGTGCTCTCCCTCAGTGCTTGTAATTCTTTTGGATTCCTGGCCCCACTGCTGCTTGCTCCAGCCTGCTTCTGCCGTGCTTCTGCCTTGCTGCAGTTCTGCTTGACCTGCTTTGCTTTGCCCCTGGCTTGCTTCTGTCTCCGTGCCCGCTCGGGTGTACTCACTTCGTCCTGGTCCTGACTGTTCGTTCGCCGCCCCGTTCCCTCGTGGCGTTCCGTGGCTACTGCCCCTTCCCTTGCGTGTTCCCTGTTTGTCTTCCTGTGCACTTAGCCAGCGTAGGGACCGCCGCCCAGTTGTACCTCGTCGCCTAGGGCGGGTCGTTGCAAGTAGGCAGGGACAGGGCGGTGGCTAGATTAGGGCTCACTTTCCCTTCACCTCCTTCCTGCCATTACACTCTTTTTACCTTTTTTTAATTTCTTTTCTCCCCCCTTTTTTTGAACTATTTCTAACAGGGGCTGTGCAGGATTAGAAAAATATGGCTGCTTTCTTCCAAGAACAGCACCACACCTATCCACAGGTTGTATCTGGTATTGCAGGTTTGCTCCATTGAAGTGAATGGTAATGAGCTGTAATACCACACACAACCTATGGACAGGTGTGGTCCTGGTTTTTGGAGAAAGCAGACAAGTTCTCTCATCCTGGACAACCCTTTGTCATGGATTGTTCTTGTGCGGAGATGCCCCCTGCATTATCCCTTTTCCTTTATGGCCGCTGATATGTTCTATTCAGCTTTATGGCCTCTGTGGTAAGTACACTGCCAGTCATTAAAGGGTTAACACTTCAGACCACTGTGGGTGACGTCACAATGTATGAGTTGTGCAGAGGTAATAAACTCCTGCAGTAATGATGATGAAGGTGCTGATGTCATAAATACAAATGTTTATGACATAAAGAAGATTCCATATTAGAAGGTTTTACTGCCACATTCAGCGCCATATTGGATGGGACTGAGGACCTTGAGCTTGACTTCCCCACCAATACCGACCTGATGTAATTTGGAGGTTCTAGCAGGAAAACCCTTCACCCCAGACCACTTCTTCATCACAGTGATGCCATCCTCTTCATACGGGTTGTCTGTAATAGAGGGGGGCTTCCAGCAGGAGATCCCCCTCTATTAGCCGGAGCGGAGACAGGTGCTACAAGGAGGCATCTGGAGGACCCGTCTCATCCGTGGGTCGCCCATTCATTTTAATGGGTGCCCAGGAAGAGAGACCTCCGCCTAGCCAACCAGATCAGCCGATTTATGTGTTTTATGTTGTTCGTTCATTGTAATGTCTTTCCTTGAAAATCTGAGAAAACGTACAAATTCTGTTACAAATGATATTTTGGCACCTTCTAAGCCCAGAGGAAGGGCAATCTTCCAGCCATGGTTTCCCTAGAGGTTTCCCCCACAGGGGGTTTTTCCTTTCCTGCGTGCTGGAGGGTGACTCTTCGTGAGTCGGAGGTTTGCCATTTTGGGTTTGGTCATATAATATAATAAAAGTTTTGACCATTTAACACCCAATTATAATGTTTTGTGTCTTTATTTTGCATTCTTTGGTTTGGTGATTGGGATTCTGGGTCTATCACATATCACAAAATCATAAGGCCGGACATCTACTTCCCACACTGACATAGAATGGAGACAACAAGCGTTGCAGCACAATTAAGTGTACACATCCTTACATTAAGATATTGTATTACGGTCTGTAGCCTTTGGGGGGAATATATTAACCTTTCTACAATAGTTTACTAGCGTAGAAAATTCACAAAATGCGCAAATGGGGGCAAAATATGAGCAGGGCTTAGCAGAAATGGCCAACAATTTTACTATAACTTACGCCAATTACCACAAAGAGACAAATCAGAGCCTTTAACACCAGTATATATATAAAAACTATTTCAATCTTTATTACACAAATACAATAAATACTTAAAATGACATAAAGAGACGACGTGGTGTTAAAGGCTCTGATTTGTCTCTTTGTGGTATGTGATTATCATGGAGCCGCCTAGATGATATGGGGGACAGCTTTGGTTCAAACAGTTCCCAACCCTTATTACAACCTTGTTTGGAGTGTATATATTGATTATAACTTACCCCAGTAACTGATGTAAATGATAGCAGAAATCTATATGTATAATGCGGGGGAGTAACAAGGCAAAGGTCGGTGCCAGACCCATACCTCCCCCCAATCAGACTGTTTGCCCCCCAAATCAGATAATAAAATACATTTTAAAAATGTACTTACCTCACCACTCCGATTCTCCCTCCTGGATCCCCTCAGGCTCTTACAGCAGGCCGCAGCATGTAGAGAGTACTGATGACAGGCCGCAGCACGTAGAAAGTACTGATGACAGGCCGCGTTGCAGCTAAAAGATGGCACACATTTATTAAGAGTCATTCGCCTGTTAATAAATGTGTTGCATCTTACTCCAGCAAACTGTTTAACCCCTTCGCACTCAGCGACGTACTATTCCGTCGCGCTAACCAATACGTTCGCGCTCAGCGATGGAATAGTACGTCGCGGGAGTAACGGCCATTTCGGCAGTCCTCCCGACACATACAGGAGCTGTGACAGCTGCTGTCTTGTTCAGCAGCTGCCGCAGCTCCTACAGCGGGGACCGATCGCTGTGTCCCCGCTGATTAACCCCTGAAAAGCCCTGTTCAATAGTGATCACGGCTTTTTAGGGGTTAAGCTACAATCGCCAGCCTGCTACGCGATAGCGGCTGGCGATGGTGACTATGGCAACCGGACACCAAACAATGGCGTCCGGCTCTGCCATCGACGGAAGCCTAGTGGGTCCTGCTTGCTGTCCTTGAGTAGCTGACAGCTCTAATACACTAATACACAATATTAGAATAGCGATCAGGGCCTCCTGCCCTCATGTCCCCTAGTGGGACAAAGTAATAAAGTAAAAAAAAGATGTGTAAAAATAAGAAAATAAAAGTAATAAAAGTAATAAAAGTAAAAATCCCCCTTTTTCCCTTATCAGTCCTTTATTATTAATAAAAATATATAAACAAACAAATAAACTATACATAATTGGTATCGCCGCGTCCGTAACGGCCTGAACTACAAAATTATTTTGTTATTTATCCCGCACGGTGAACGCCGTAAAAGAAAATAATAATAAACCGAACCACAATTATTTGGTCACTTCACCTCCCAAAAAATGGAATAAAAAGAGATCAAAAAGTCGCATGTACCGAAAAATGGTCCTGATCGAAACTACAGTTCGTTACGCAAAAAATAAGTCCTCGCACGGCTTTATTGATTGAAAAATAAAAACGTTCTGGCGCTTAGAATAAGGAACACAAAAAGTGAATGATTGTTTACAAAACGTATTTTATTGTGCAAACGCCATAAGACATAAAAAAAACTATAAACATCTGGTATCGCCGTAATCGTATCGCCCCGCAGAATAAAGTTCATATGTAATTTACAGCGCACGGTGAACGCTGTAAAAAAAAAATAGAATAAAAAAACAATAGTAGGATTGCTGTTTTTTAGTCACCACGCCACTTAAAAATAGAATAAAAACTGATCAAAAAGCCGCATGCACCCCATGAAAACTGCAATGAATTCCTCAAGGGGTCTAGTTTCCAAAATGGGGTCAATTTTTGGGGTTTTCCACTGTTTTGGCACCTCAAGACCTCTTCAAACCGGACATGGTGCCTAATAAAAAGGAGACCTCAAAATCCACTAGGTGCTCCTTTGCTTCGGAGGCCGGCGCTTCAGTCCATTACCGCACTAGGGCCACATGTGGGATATTTCTCAAAACTGCAGAATCTGGGTAATAAGTATTGAGTTGCGTTTCTTTGTAGACACTGAAGCGCCTAGGGAGAGTGTTAGGGACTGTGAGGGGTTAAAGAAAGAATGGAACGTTTAAATAATACCCAGGACCAGGATTGGTGAACAAGGGGTAAGAGGGGCGTGGTTAAGGAGATATAAGGCTGGGGGTTTGGGGCAAAACGCCCTCTTACCTTCAACACCCGCCCTCCCTCCCCTAGTGGTTTTGCTTTTAGTTTTGTTTTGTCATTGTTCTACGGTTATATTCTTGTTCTGGCGTTTTTCTGTTTCTTTTGTAGATGTCACAGCTGGCGGAGAGTATGGCGAAGAAGACGGAGTTAGTACCCTACATGCCTGATGGAGTACAGGGAGCATCGGCATTTCAGGAGAAGGAGAAAAGGAAAAATATATGTCTTCATGCCGATGGTTGTTAAATAATAATAAAGCTGTGGCCACATAGAAGGTGTTGGTGTTTTTATTTTAATTAAGGATGGTATAAGGTCCTGGGCAGGTAAGGTGGATAATGGGTCCTTGCAGTCCTTGTAAAACCTTTTGTGTTATAAAAAAAATGGTATAAAGAGGATTTTCTGACAAAAAAAAAAAGTTAATTTCACCTCTACTTTGCTCTAAATTCCTGTGAAACACCTCAAGGGTTCATAAACTTTCTAAATGCTGTTGTGAATACTTTGAGGGGTCTAGTTTCTAAAATGGGGTGTTTGATAGGGGTTTCTAATATATGGGCCCCTCAAAGCAACTTCAGAACTGAACTGGAACCTAAAAAAATAAATAAATTAGGCAATACTTCGCTTCTTACATTATACTGATAATGAGCCGTGCCAACCCCGAGTTTTGACCGTTTGTATAAATGGAGACCCCTATAAGACCGTTTCAGTGCCCGGTTTTCCCAGCATTCACCCCCGAGAATTGTATTTCTATTGATGAGTCCTTGGTAGATTTTAAAGGGAGGCTTCAATTCCGCCAGTACCTGCCGGGTAGGATGGCAAGGTATGGCGTGAAGATGTATAAGCTGCGAGAGTGCATCACGGTATACCTACAGATTTAGGATATATAAAGGGAAGGACACCAGTATTCAGCCCCCATAATGCCCCCCCCCCCCCTTACTGGGAGTTAATGCAAAAATTGTGTCGGATTTGGTTCACCCACTGCCGGACCAGGGTTACCACCTCTACCTGGATAATTTTTATACCAGCGTCCCACTCTTCAACTGCCTCGCTTCCAGTCCTGCGGCATGTGGCACTGCTAGAAGAAACCTGAGAGGCCTCCCTAAGACTCTGCAGGGCAAACAAGAAGAGGTGAGCGCAGGGCACATTCTAGCAGCAACATATTGTGTGTCACGTACAAGGACAAGAGAGATGCCACACCAATACCCATGTACCTGTACGAGGTACCAGTACAGAGACCCCCAAACTAGACTGCATCCTGGGCTACAATAGGTATATGGGAGGGGTGGACTTGTCAGATCAAGTCCTGAAGCCCTACAGCGCCATGTGGTGTGGTATAAGAAGCTGGCCGGGCACATCATACAGATGGCTTTGTACAATGCGTACGTGCTACGTCGATGTACAGGCCAGAGGGGAACTTTCCTGGAATTTCAAGAGGTGGTTATCAAGAAACTAATCTTTAGGGACCAAGAAGGGGGGGGGCACCCAGTATTTCTGGAAGCGAGGCCACACGCATCGTACCAGGGCAACACTTTCCAGGAGAAGTTCCCCAAACTGGCAAGAAGGGAAAAAGTCAAAAGAGGTGCAAAGTCTGCTATAAGAGGGGGATAAGGGAGGACACAATATATCAATGTTAGGCGTGTCCCGAAAAACCAGAGCTCTGTATGAAAGAGTGTTTTAAAATTTATCATACATCCCTTGGTTTATTACTTACCCTGATGCACTCCGCACAGCTTATCCCCCTCATCTTTCCCTTCTGAGCCCTGCTCTGTGCCCAGGCAGCAGATAACAGCCACATGTAGGGTATTGCCATACCCGTGACAACCAACATTACAGTTTATGGGTTGTATGTCTCCGGTCAAAATGCTCACTACACCTCTAGATGAATGCCTTAAGGGTGTAGTTTTTAAAACGGGGTCACTTCTTGTGGGTTTCAACTGTACTGGTACCTCAGGGGCTTCTGCATACATGACTTCACACCAGAAAATCCCCAGTAGGCCAAATGGTGGTCCTTTCCTTCTGAGCCCTCCCATGGGCCCAAACGGCAGTTTATCACCACAAATGGGGTATTGCTGCACTCAGGACAAATTGCGCATCAGAATGGGGTATTTTATGTATTGTGAATATAAGACATTTTCAGCCAAAACTACATATTACTGGAAAAAATTAATTTTGTTTTAATTCCCAGCCCAATTCAAATAAGTTCTGTGAAAAAACTATGAGGTCAAAATGGTCACAACACCCATAAATGAATTCCTTGAGGGGTGTAGTTTCCAAAATGGGGTCACTTCTGGTGGGTTTCCATTGCTTTGATACCTCTGGGGCTCTGCAAATGCGACATGGCACCCGAAAACCAATCCAGCAAAATCTGGACTCCAAAGAACAAATAGCGCTCCTTTCCTTCTGAGCCCTCCCATGGGCCCAAACGGCAGTTTATCACCACAAATGGGGTATTGCTGCACTCAGGATAAATTCGGCAACAAAATGTAATATTTTATTTCTTGTGAAAATAAGAATTTTTGAGCTAAAACTACATATTATTGGAAAAAATATTATTTTTTTTAATTCCCAGCCCAATTCAAATACGTTCTGTGAATAAACTATGGTGTCTAAATGGTCACATTACCCATAAATGAATTCCTTGAGGGGTGTAGTTTCCAAAATGGGGTCACTTCTGGTGGGTTTCCATTGCTCTGATACCTCTGGGGCTCTGCAAATGCGACATGGCACCCCAAAACCAATCCAGCAAGATCTGGACTCCAACAAACACATAGCGCTCCTTTCATTCTGAGCCCTCCCATGGGCCCAAAGGGCAGTTTATCACCACAAATGCAGTATTGCCACACTAAGGACAAATTGGGCAACAAAATGGGGTATTTTGTTCCCTGTGAAAATAAGAAATTTTGATAAAAAATGACATCTTGCGGGGCTGGGGGGCGTGGCCGGATGAGCATGGAGTGAGACGTGTGTGCCTCAGCTCCTGAACACCAGGCATTACAAACGGCCCTAAGCGGCTCTAAGCGGCTGAGAAAAGACCCAGCAAGTGCACTGACAGCGGCACTTAAGTCCTGCTTTCTGCCCTGCAACATGGGGAAAGCTAAAAAGAAAGCAAACTCTTCTAGACTTACAGAGTTCTTTCCCTCCACGAGGTCCCAAAGTGACGGTGGCGGCTTCCAGGCTGTGAGAACAGCTAAAGAGGGACCTTCTTCTCCTGCTTCCTCGCTGCAATCTTCAGCTAGTGGGAGAGACCACACCCGGTCCTCTCATGGATCCTCTCCTCAGATGCAAAGTGATACAACCAGGGGCCGAGTGAGTACTCATGTTGTTCCTCATACTCTGTCTCCTATGCCACATATGCAAAGTACAGAGACTTGTCTCTCCCCTGCTATGCACGCATCACAGTCTACGGCTTCGCCTATATCGGAAGATACTTCATAAATCTTACTGGATAGTTTGAGAACCTCTCTCCAGTCTGACATTCAAGCTGCTTTTATATCCAAATGGAATTTGCTGCTCTGGGAGAACGTACCTCTCATATGGAGGATAAAATGGCTGACTTCTCAGCAGCGCATAATGAGCTGGTAGATATCAACAATTCTTTAGAAGAGGGAGTGGGGTCCTTACGTTTAAAGGTGGCGGATTTGGAAGATCGGTCCCGCCGCAATAACGTGCGGTTTAGAGGCATATCTGAAGCGATAAAACCGGAACAACTTGAAGAATTTCTTACTGATTTTTTTTGTGGCGCTAGTACCCGATGTCTCTGTGTCAGATTTGCTTATTGATAGAGTGCATCGTATACCAAAACCCAAAGAATGACCTGCCACTATTCCATGGGATGTGATCGCTCGTTTACACTTCTATCCATTTAAAGAGAAGATGATGCAAGCCGCCAGACAACCACCTCTTCTTCCAGACAGGTTTCAAGGTGTCTCCGCGTTCACGGATCTGTCAGCGATTACATTGGCGAAACGACGGGAGTTCCAAGATGTGGCGAAGATTTTAAGATCGCACAATGTTCAATATCGCTGGGGATTTCCTGTCAAGCTCATTATCACTAAAGATGGTCGGAAAGTGATTGCGAACAATCCAGCCAAAGTTCTGCAACTGCTTCAGGAATGGCATTTATCTCCGATTGCTTCCCTTCCTAAATCGCTAAGATCCAGATCCTTACCTAGATTGGAGAAGGAATGGGAAACGAAAGATCCTGACTGACTGCCTCTTGTATGTCTTGATAAATTCTGATATGATTCCTAGGGCTGTGTTCACACTGAGTTTTTTGCAGGAGGAAAATTCCTCCTGCAAAAACTGCTCCAGACGGTTTTTTGCACAGTGGTTTGACAAAAACTCGTCAAAACACTCCGAGGCGTTTTTTTTTCCCTCTTTCTGACTGATTGAAATGGTGTTTTGGAGGCGGAAACCGCCTCAAGATGGGTCATGACGCTTCTTTTTACCGTGACGCGTTGTTTGTTTTTTTACTCGCGGTAAAGAAAACTCGTCCAACTCCCATTGAAATCAATGGGAGGCATTTTCGGGCGGTTTTGCGGCGCGGTTTCCACGTCAAAAAAGGAAAAGGAAAAGGAGAAAAAAAAAAAGGGGAAAAAAAAACTCGTAAAAAAAACCTCAGTGTGAACAGGGCCTAAAGGTTATTGCAGAATATTCTCTGTACTTCAGAAAGGGCTATGACATAACTGTCTGTTGTATATCCTTGCTGTATTTTCTTACATGCCATGGTATGGTTCACGGTGATACTCTGCAATTGATGTGTTTCACCTTCCCCCCTCTACGTCTCACCTTAGGGTTTGATGTCCTCCCTCTCAGGATACTGTTTCATTGTTGTATGTCTGTTTTTGTTAACTCCGGTCCATACAGGGCAGGTCAAAGCTGCTCTGGAAACCTCTATCTCAGACATGTAGTAAGTCAGTGGGTCTCAGGTAATTGTCTTTTAGCAGATGCATTTCATGTCTTAAAATGGTGCTACAGGTCGTTTCGCTTAACACTAAGGCTATGTTCACACGGGGTATTTTGCTGAGTTTTTTTACGCGGAAACTGCGTCGCAAAACTCGGCAGAAAATGCCCGAAAACGCCTCCCATTGATTTCAATGGGAGGCGTCGGCGTCTTTTTCCCGCGAGCAGTAAAACTGCCTCGCGGGAAAAAGAAGCAACATGCCCTATCTTCGGGCGCTTCCGCCTCTGACGTCCCATTGACTTCAATGGGAGGCAGAGAAAGCGTATTTTGCGCTGTTTTATGCCCGCGGCGCTCAATGGCCGCGGGTGAAAAACGGCACGAAAATCGCCGCGAAAATCGGCGTGCATGGAGAGGAATATCTGCCTCAAACTTCCAAACAGAATTTTGAGTCAGATATTCCTTCTGCAAAATACCCCGTGTGAACATAGCCTAAAGGACTTAATAGTCCGTTTAAACGTTCTATGGTATGGAAAGAGGCAAAACAGTCCCATGCGGATATCATATGTTTGCAGGAAACCCAGTTAAATCCGGTAGATGTAAGTAGGTTGTACCATAAGCAATTTGTGACTATATATGCCTCCCCGGCTTATCACAAAAAAAGGGGAGTCGCAATTGCGATTAGAAACTCTGTGGCTTTTATACTTAGGGAGTCCCATATAGATCCATATGGACGTTTTGTGATATTGATATGTGACATTAATAATATTACCTACACTCTGGTCGCAATTTATGCGCCCAACCAAAAACAGTTACGTTTTTTTCAATCACTGTTTAAACTTCTCAATAAGCATCGGTCGGGCTCGGTGTTACTTATGGGAGACTTTAACCCCTTCCCGCTCCTTGACGTACTATTACGTCATGGCAGCTGTATCGTTCGCGCTCCATGCCGTAATAGTACGTCTCGGGAGTAACGGCCGTTTCGGCCGTCCTCCCGACACATACAGGAGCTGTGACACTGCTGTCTTGTTCAGCAGCTGTCACAGCTCCTACAGCGGGGACCGATCGCTGTGTCCCCGCTGATTAACCCCTTAAAAGCCGCGTTCTATAGAGATCGCGGCTTTTTAGGGGTTAAGCTGCCATCGCCGGCCTGCTACGCGATAGCGGCCGGCGATGGTGACTATGGGAACCGGACACCAAACAATGGCGTCCGGCTATGCCATAGACGGAAGCCTAGTGGGTCCTGACAACGTCAGGACCCACTATGCTTGCTGTCAGTGAGTAGCTGACAGTTCTAATACACTGCACTACGCATGTAGTGCAGTGTATTAGAATAGCGATCAGGGCCTCCTGCCCTCATGTCCCCTAGTGGGACAAAGTAATAAAGTAAAAAAAAAGTTAAAAAAAGATGTGTAAAAATAAGAAAATAAAAGTTTTAAAAGTAATAAAAGTAAAAGTCCCACTTTTTCCCTTATCAGTCCTTTATTATTAATAAAAATATATAAACAAACAAATAAACTATACATAATTGGTATCGCCGCGTCCGTAACGGCCTGAGCTACAAAATTATTTTGTTATTTATCCCGCACGGTGAACGCCGTAAAAAAAAATATTAATAAACCGTACCACAATCACAATTGTTTGGTCACTTCACCTCCCAAAAAATGGAATAAAAAGAGATCAAAAAGTCGCATGTACCTAAAAATGGTACTGATGGAAAATACAGTTCGTTACGCAAAAAATAAGTCCTCGCACGGCTTTATTGCTTGAAAAATAAAAACGTTATGGCTCTTAGAATATGATAACACAAAAAGTGAATGATTGTTTACAAAACGTATTTTATTGTGCAAACGCCATAAGACATAAAAAAAAACTATAAACATCTGGTATCGCCGTAATCGTATCGCCCCGCAGAATAAAGTGAATATGTCATTTATAGCGCACGGTGAACGCTGTAAAAAAAAAAGTATACAAAAACAATAGTAGAATTGCTGTTTATTAGTCACCACGCCACCTAAAAATGGAATAAAAACTGATCAAAAAGCCGCATGCACCCCAAGAAAACTACAATGGATTCCTCAAGGGGTCTAGTTTCCAAATTGGGGTCACTTTTGGGGGGTTTCCAATGTTTTGGCACCACAAGACCTCTTCAAACCGGACATGGTGCCTAATAAAAAAGAGGGCTCAAAATCCGCTAGGTGCTCCTTTGCTTCGGAGGCCGGTGCTTCAGTCCATTACCGCCCGAGAGCCACATGGGGGATATTTCTCTAAACTGCAGAATCTGGGCAATAAGTATTGAGTTGCGTTTCTCTGATAAATCCTTTTGTGTTATAAAAAAAATGGTATAAAAAGAGTAAACTTCACCTCTACTTTGCTCTAAATTTCTGTGAAACACCTAAAGGGTTCATAAACTTTCTAAATGCTGTTGTGAATACTTTGAGGGGTCTAGTTTCTAAAATGGGGTGTTTGATAGGGGTTTCTAATATATGGGCCCCTCAAAGCAACTTCAGAAATGAACTGGAACCTAAAAAAATAAATAAATGAGGCAATACTTCGCTTCTTACATTATACTGATAATGAGCCGTGCCCACTCCGAGATGACCCCAGTTTTGACCGTTTGTATAAACGGAGACCCCTATTAGACCGTTCCAGTGCCAAGGTTTTCCCAAGCATACACCCCCGAGAAGTGTATTTCTATTGATGTGTCCTTGGTACATTTTAAAGGGAGGGTTCAATTCCGCCAGTACCTGCCAGGTAAGAGGGCAAGGTATGGCGTGAAGATGTATAAGCTGTGCGAGAGTGCATCAGGGTATACCTACAGGTTTAGGATATATGAAGGAAAGGCCACCCCCAAACCAGACTGCATCCTGGACTACAATAGGTACATGGGAGGGATGGACTTGTCAAATCAAGTCCTGAAGCCCTACAGCGCCATGCGGTGTGGTATAAGAAGCTGGCCGGGCACATCATACAGATGGCTTTGTACAATGCGTATGTGCTACGTCGATGTGCAGGCCAGAGGGGAACTTTCCTGGAATTTCAAGATCTAATCTTTAGGGACCAGGAAGGGGGGGCACCCAGTACTTCTGGAAGCGAGGCCACACGCATCGTACCAGGGCAACACTTTCCAGGAGAAGGTCCCCAAACCGGTGGAAAGGGAAAGAGTCAAAAGAGGTGCAGAGTCTGCTATAAGAGGGGGATAAGGAAGAACACAATATACCAATGTGACACGTGTCCCGAAAAACCAGGGCTCTGTATAAAAGATTGTTTTAAAATGTATCATACATCCCTTGATTTTTAATTTACCCTGATGCACTCCGCACAGCTTACCCCCCTCATCTTTCCCTTCTGAGCCCTGCCGTATGCCCAGGCAGCTGATAACAGCCACATGTAGGGTATTGTCGTACCCAGGAGAACCCACATTACAATTTAAGGGGTGTATATCTCCGGTGGCGCATGCTGGGCACACTATATTGGACACTGAAATGGCATATACATATATAAAATTGCAAATCTCACACTGCACCATCTGCTGCGCATTATCTTTTACACAGTACC
This sequence comes from Rhinoderma darwinii, assembly GCF_050947455.1. Classification (NCBI taxonomy): domain Eukaryota; kingdom Metazoa; phylum Chordata; class Amphibia; order Anura; family Rhinodermatidae; genus Rhinoderma; species Rhinoderma darwinii. The sequence goes on along the minus strand of NW_027461845.1, from coordinate 146,778 downwards.
TGTGGGGTCAAAATGCTCACTACACCTCTAGATGAATGTCTTAAGGGGTGTAGTTTTTAAAATGGGGTCACTTCTCGGGGGTTTCAACTGTACTGGTACCTCAGGGGCTTCTGCACACATGACTTAGCACCAGAAAAGCTCCAGTAGGCCAAATGGTGGTCCTTTCCTTCTGAGCCCTCCCATGGGCCCAAAGGGCAGTTTATCACCACAAATGGGGTATTGCCGCACTAAGGACAAATTGGGCAACAAAATGGGGTATGTTGTTCCTTGTGAAAATAAGAAATTTTGATCAAAAATGACATCTTATTGGAAATAATATCATTTTTTTCATTTCACAGCCCAATTCAAATAGGTGCTGTGAAAAAACTTTGCGGTCAAAATGATAACAAAAACCATAAATGAATTCCTTGAGGGGTGTAGTTTCCAAAATGGGGTCACTTCTGGTGGGTTTCCATTGCTTTGATACCTCTGGGGCTCTGCAAATGCAACATGGCACCCGAAAACCAATCCAGCAAAATCTGGACTCCAACAAACACATAGCGCTCCTTTCCGTCTGAGCCCTCCCATGGGCCCAAACGGCAGTTTATCACCACAAATGGGGTATTGCCGCACTAAGGACAAATTGGGCAACAAAATGGGGTATGTTGTTCCCTGTGAAAATAAGAAATTTTGATCAAAAATGACATCTTATTGGAAAAAAAATAATTTTTTTCATTTCACAGCCCAATTCAAATAGGTGCTGTGAAAAACCTGTGCGGTCAAAATGATAACAAAAACCATAAATGAATTCCTTGAGGGGTGTAGTTTCCAAAATGGGGTCACTTCGGGTGGGTTTCCATTGCTTTGATACCTCTGGGGCTCTGCAAATGCGACATGGCACCCGAAAACCAATCCAGCAAAATCTGGACTCCAACAAACACATAGCGCTCCTTTCCTTCTGAGCCCTCCCATGGGCCCAAACGGCAGTTTATCACCACAAATGGGGTATTGCCGCACTAAGGACAAATTGGGCAACAAAATGGGGTATGTTGTTCCCTGTGAAAATAAGAAAATTTGATCAAAAATGACATTTTATTGGAAAAAATATCATTTTTTTCATTTCACAGCCCAATTCAAATAGGTGCTGTGAAAAAACTGTGCGGTCAAAATGATAACAAAAACCATAAATGAATTCCTTGAGGGGTGTAATTTCCAAAATGGGGTCACTTCTGGTGGGTTTCCATTGTTTTGATACCTCAACGCCTCTTCAAACCTGGCATGCTGCCTAAAATATATTCTAATAAAAAAGAGGCCTCAAAATGCACTAGGTGCTTCTTTGCTTCTAGGGCTTGTGTTTTAGTCCACGAGCGCAGTAGGGCCACATGTGGGACATTTCTAAAAACTGCAGAATCTGGACAATACATATTTAGTAGTGTTTCTCTGGTAAAACCTTCTCTGTTACTAAAAAAAAATTGAATAAAATTGAAATTCAGCAGAAAAAATGAAATTTGCAAATTTCATTTCCACTTTGCTTTAATTCCTGTGAAATGCCTGAAGGGTTAAAAAACTTTCTATATGCTGTTTTGAATACTTTGAGGGGTCTAGTTTTTAAAATGGGGTGTTTTATGGGGGTTTCTAATACATAGGCCCCTCAAATCCACTTCAGAACTGAACTGGCACCTTCAAAAAAAGGCTTTTGAAATTTTCTTAAGAATATGAGAAATTGCTGTTTATGTTCTAAACCTTGTAACGTTCAAGAAAAATAAAATAATGTTCAAAAAACTATGCCAATCTAAAGTAGACATATGGGAAATGTGAACTAGTAACTATTTTGGGTGGTATAACCGTCTGTTTTTCAAGCAGATGCATTTAAATTCTAAAAAATGCTATTTTTTGTAAATTTTCTCTAAATATTGCAATTTTTCACAAATAAAGACTGAATATATCGACCAAATTTTACCACGAACATGAAGCCCAAAGTGTCACGAGAAAACAATCTCAGAATCGCTTGGATAGGTTTAAGCATTCCGACGTTATTACCACATAAAGTGAAATATGTCAGATTTGAAAAATGGGCTCTGAGCCTTAAGGCCCAAACTAGGCTGCGTCCTTAAGGGGTTAATAAAACAACGTGGCCCGCACTAGACTCCTCAGCTCCTTCAGGGTCAGATAAACCGTCCGACTTGTACAATATTACTCAAAAAGAAATGCTATTAGATGTGCGGCGGCTCCAGATGTGTGGCGGCTCCAGCGTCCCTCAGAGGAAGATGACACCTTTTTCTCTCATCCACATAAGACGGATAGATATGTTTTTTGCGGATGCTTTTTTGTTTCGTACAATAATATCTACAAAAATAGGTCATATCGATTGGTCCGATCATGCGCCCATTTATTTATCCATTGCAGAAAGATATAGTACTCCTCCTGCGAATCAATGGCGACTTAACAATTATTTTCTATCTGCCCCTCAATTTGCTAACAAATCCGCTGATTTATTGCAAGAATTTTTTTTGCTCAATGATACTGCCGACGTGTCCTCGGCTACGCTTTGGTGCACACACAAAGCTTATATGCGAGGTCAATTTATCAGTATTGCAGCTAGAGATAAAAGACAGAAAAATGAATTGAGACTTCAGTTGTCATCCAACATCACTCAATTAAGTGCTTCCAACAAGCTGTCTTAGGCCTCATTCATACGGCAGGGTTTCCCGGCCGGGTGCCGGCCGTTCATAAATCGTCCGGCACCCGGCTGCATTAGGAATAATAGACCCCTAAAAAATAGGACATGCTCTATCTTCGCCCGGGTACCCGGCCGCCCGGCTCCCATAGAAGTCTATGGGGCCGGGTAATACACGGCCATCACCGGGATGTGTCCCGAGTGATGGCCGGGTTTTCTGGAGCCTGCGCTCTATCTCCTCCTCCTCACAGCGCAGAGTGCATGTGAGGAGGAGGAGTTGATGCCATTCTGACGAATGGCATCGCTGTACACTGTGTGGCAGGGCCGGGGTGTACAGCAGGTGGAAGGGAGCGCTGCACTGGCTCCCTTCCCCTGCTTGAAAAGCACCCTGGCCCGGCGACACCTTCGATGGCGCCGCTAGCAGCTGCAGCTGCTACTACTGCAGCGACGCCACTATAGCAGAGCAGGGAGGTATCTCCCCGCTCTGCTATGTGCTAGCCGCACTTTAGCTCCTTGAAGGAGCGGAATCCCCGTGTTTTCGGGGATTCCGCTCCTGGACAGAGCGCTTGATGTCTCTGTCCATATCTGGGCAGTGACATCAGGGGAAACTCCTGAAGCGGAATCCCCGAACACATGGGGATTCCCCTTCAGGAGTTGCCGCTGATGTCACTGTCCGGATCTGCCCGGCCCGGCACGGATGCAAAACTTTATGCAAACCGGCAGGGCAGAATGGCCGATTTTACCGGCCGGCACTCGGGCTCGGGAACGACCCGGTCGTGTGAATCCCGCCTTACTGTCCACACAGGGCTGCTTTGCTCAAGAATTTACAGAATCAACTCAACCAACTTGACCTTTATAAATATGAGCAGTCCTTGAGAAAGGTGAAGGCACGTTATTATGGATATATGGGTATGTTCACACGGCCTATTTACGGACGTAAATCGGGCGTTTTTGCCCCGAATTACGCCCGAAAATAGCGCCTCAATAGCGCTGACAAACATCTGCCCATTGAAAGCAATGGGCAGACATTTGTCTGTTCACACGAGGCGTATATTTACGCGCCGCTGTCAAAAGACGGCGCGTAAATAGACGCCCGCGTCAAAGAAGTGACCTGTCACTTCTTTGGCCGTAATTAGAGCCGTTATTCATTGACTCCAATGAATAGCAGCGCTAATTACGGCCGTAATTGACGCGGCGTTCAAGCGCCTGCACATGCCGGTGCGGCTGAAATTACGGGGATGTTTTCAGGCTGAAACATCCCCGTAATTTCAGCCGTAACGGACGCCCTCGCGTGAACATACCCTAACAATAAAACCAGCGCCTTATTAGCTTCACATCTCAGAGATCGGCTCAATCTAGGATTCCTTTCCTTTATAATAGTAAGAATGAAAAGGTATTTGATCCTCAAGGCGTAGCAAATGTACTGGCAGATTACTATGCAGATCTAGATCATCTCAAGGATCATTTAGATACCCCACAGCCTTCTGTGTCCATGATTTCTTCCTTTCTACAGGACATGAATTTGCCTTCAGTCACCTCTCATCAGTTGGACATGCTCTCTGCTAGTATATCTGAAACTGAAATCCTCCAGGCTATAAAGTCCTTGAAACCTCATAAGGCTCCTGGCCCCGATGGTCTCACGGTAGACTACTACAAAAAATGTGGTTCTCTTCTCCTACCCCATTTATTGAATCTGTTTATTGATGTACAGCAAGGTGGTCATTTCCCTATGGAAATGTTAAAAGCTACAGTAGTTGTTTTACCTAAACCGGGGAAAACTCCGGACAAACCGGGTAACTTCAGACCTATATCATTGCTGAATACAGACTTAAAATTGTTTGCTAAAATAATTGCGGAACGCCTAGCCGGCATTTTGCCTGATTTGATACATCAGGATCAGGTGGGATTTGTAAAGGGGAGGCTCTCATCTGATAGCACAAGGCGTTTTGTGGACTTGTTGGGCCTGGTGGAGCGAGATCGGACGCCTTCTGTGCTTCTTTCCTTGGACGCGGAGAAGGCCTTCGATCGGGTCGATTGGGGATATTTGCGGTTACTTCTGGAGGCATTTGGAATTCATGGTACGGCGCATCATAGTATAATGGCCCTATATTCTTCTCCCTCTGCATTGGTATTTACCTCTGGATGTACATCCAAATTTTTTAACATAACCAATGGGACTGGACAAGGGTGTCCTTTATCTCCACTCATCTTTACCTTGGTGATGGAGCCGTTGACTACTTCCATTAGGTCATCTGTTGCTATTAGTGGGATAACGGTGGGGGATATATCTCATAAAATTGGCTTATTTGCGGATGATGTGCTCATTGCTATATCTGACCCTGAGACATCTCTATTAGAGGTCACTAAGATATTGGAGGCTTTTAGTGCAGTTTCGTATTATAAGCTTAATGTTACCAAGTCTATGGTTTTGAGTATGAATATTTCTCGTCTTCTTTTGGACTCTCTCCGGAAGAAATTTCCGTTTGTTTGGGTTTAGCACTCTTTCTCATACTTAGGAATACAACTTACCTACCCCACCTCTCTTTTATATTAATATAATTATATACCATTGGTATCTGCGATAGAAGCAGACTTATCCAAGTACATGAAGTATGAGGCATGGAAAAAATGTACTGTTATTCACCCTATAATCCGGTGAGATTTTCTGATCTTCCTCTTCGACTGCTTCCGCTTCTGATACCTGATATTGATATCCAAAATTGGCTGTTGCCCGGCATTGAGTGTATTTCTGACATTATGGAGCGAACTCATCTAATGGCATTAATAATAATAATAATAATAATAATAATAATAATAATCTTTATTTATATAGCGCCAACATATTACGCAGCACTTTACAATTTAGAGGGGACATGAAACAAACAATATCAGACATTACATAGTGACAAAGTTCATTTACAATTCAAACCTGGAGAGTGAGGACCCTGCTCGCAAGAGCTTACAATCTGAGGACATAAGGGAGACACAAAGTGTAACAGTGTTTGTTGTGTACAATGATCCCGCCATTTTTATACACATGCGGTGGTGACATAAAGCTGCATGAGCCGGTCACCAGCCAGTATCCGTGTATGACGGACGTGAAGAGAAGGAGTGTGAGGGAATCTTATTCTGATGACTAATCTAAAAGGAGGGCCATGGAAAGGAGTCAGATTAGGGAATGTTATAGGCCTGTCTAAATAGATGTGTTTTCAGGGCACGTTTAAAACTGTGGATATTGGGAATTAATCGGATTGTCTGGGGTAGCGCATTCCAGAGGACGGGTGCAGCACGAGAGAAATCTTGGAGACGGGAGTGGGAGGTTCGTATTATGGAGGATTTTAATCTAAGGTCGTTGGCAGAACGTAGAGCCCGAGTAGGGTGGTAGACAGAGATGAGGGAGGAGATGTAAGGAGGTGCAGCACTGTGGAGAGCTTTGTGGGTGAGTGTAATAAGTTAGAATTTTATTCGGAAGGGGATGGGCAACCAGTGCAGTGACTGGCACAGGGTAGAGGCGTTGGTGTAGTGACTGACACAGGGTAGAGGCGTTGGTGTAGTAACTGGCACAGGGCAGAGGCGTTGGTGTAGTGACTGGCACAGGGTAGAGGCGTTGGTGTAGTGACTGGCACAGATTAGAGGCGTTGGTGTAGCAGTTGGTCATAAAGATGAGCCTGGCTGCTGCATTGAGGATAGATTGGAGAGGGGAGAGTTTAGTGAGGGGAAGACCGACTAATAGTGAGTTACAGTAGTCAAGACGAGAGTGAATCAGAGAAACAATGAGAGTTTTGGCGGTTTCCTCCGTAAGAAAAGAGCGGATTCTGGAGATGTTTTTGAGGTGAAAATGACAGGAGCGTGAAAGTGATTGTATGTGAGGAGTAAAGGAAAGATCTGAGTCAAAAATAACCCCGAGACAGCGGGCGTGCTGCTTAGGAGTGATGGTAGTGCCACACACCGAGATGGAGACATCAGGTTTAGGGAGGTTAGTAGATGGTGGGAACACAAGGAGCTCAGTTTTAGAAAGATTCAGTTTCAGATAGAGAGAGGACATGATGTTAGAGACAGCGGACAGACCATCACTGGTGTTCTGTATTAGAGCAGGGGTGATGTCACGGGAAGAGGTATATAATTGGGTGTCATCAGCGTAGAGATGGTACTGGAAGCCAAATCTGCTGATGGTTTGTCCAATAGGAGCTGTGTAGAGAGAAAAGAGCAGCGGACCTAGGACTGATCCCTGAGGAACGCCGATAGCAAGGGGAAAAGGAGAAGAAGTGGAACCAGCAAATGACACACGGAACGAGCGGTCAGAGAGATAGGAGGAAAACCAAGAGAGAGCCGCGTTCTTGAGGCCAATAGAGTGGAGCATGTTAAGTAGGAGTTTGTGGTCTACAGTGTCAAAGGCTGCAGAGAGATACAAAAGAATAAGGAGAGAGGATTTACCGTCTGATTTAGCCACCAAGAGATCATTTGAGACTTTAGTAAGGGCAGTTTCTGTGAAGTGCGGAAACCAGATTGTAAGGGGTCAAGAATGGAGTTAGCAGAGAGATAGCGGATAAGGAGAGAGTAGACCAAGCGTTCCAGGAGTTTGGAGATGAAGGGCAGATTAGAGACTGGTCGGTAGTTGGCAGCGCTGGATGGGTCAAGAGTTGGTTTTTTCAGTAATGGGTTTATAATGGCATGTTTAAAAGCGGAGGGAAAGATACCAGAGGAAAGAGAGAGGTTAAATATTTTAGTCAGGTGACTAGTGACAGCTGGGGAGAGGGACTTTAGGAGGTGTGAGGGGACAGGATCACTAGGGCAGGTAGTAGGACGAGAAGAAGAGAGGAGCCTCGAGACTTCTTCATCAGTTATTGGGTCAAATGCTGAGAGTGAAGAAGAGGGAGTGCGGGAGGGAAGGGGATCGATGTTACTAGGGGACTGGGAGATAATATCATGCCGGATGTTGTCAATTTTAACTTTAAAATAAGTGGCCAGGTCTTCAGCACTGAGATCTGTGATTGGCGTCTGCACTTTAGGACTAAGGAGGTAGTGAAAAGTATCAAAGAGGCGTTTTGGATTATTAGATAGAGTGGAGATGAGAGAAGTGAAATAGACTTGTTTGGCTCGGTGAAGGGCAGAGTTGTAAGTTTTGAGCATAAATTTGTAATGGAGGAAATCTGCATCCAAATGCGATTTTCTCCACAGTCGTTCGGCACATCTCAAGCACCGCTGAAGAAAGCGGGATTGAGGCGTGTGCCAGGGTTGGCGTCATCTTTGTCGGGTGGTTCGGAGTGTAGGGGGGGCTGCTTCATCCAATGCATTTTTGAGAGTGTTATTGTAAAGTTTGGCAGCCAGATTGGGACAGGAGAGGGAAGAGATAGGGGACAATGAGGACTGTAGACTGTCTATGAGTTTCACAGTGTTAATGGCATGTAGATTTCTGTATGTCTGATACGTAGGGATGACCTGAGGAGGCAGAGAATATTTGATAGTAAAGGAGAGAAGATTGTGGTCAGAAAGCGGGAGAGGAGAGTTAATAAAGTCAGAAACTGAGCAGAGCCGGAAGAAGACCAGGTCAAGCGAATGCCCGTCCTCATGTGTAGGAGAGTGACAAACCTAGGGACGAGGTTAAAGATAGAAACTGGGAGGCAGATGAGGAGATTGGGTTATCAATGGGGATGTTGAAGTCACCAATGATGAGAGTGGGTGTTTCAGAGGATAGAAATTGTGGAAGCCAGGCAGCAAAATGATCCAGTAATTGGCGGGGTGAGCCCGGTGGGCGGTAGACAACTGCCACTCGGAGGGGAAAAGGGTGAAAGAGTCTGAGGGTGTGGACTTCAAAAGAGGGAAATGTGAGTGAGGGGACCGGGGGAATGACCTGGAAAGTGCAGTGTGGGGAAAGAAGTATACCTACTCCTCCACCCTGCCTGTTCTCAGGTCTGGGGTATACCTACTCCTCCACCCTGCCTGTTCTCAGGTCTAGTGTATACCTACTCCTCCACCCTGCCTGTTCTCAGGTCTAGTGTATACCTACTCCTCCACCCTGCCTGTTCTCAGGTCTGGTGTATACCTACTCCTCCACCCTGCCTGTTCTCAGGTCTGGTGTATACCTACTCCTCCACCCTGCCTGTTCTCAGGTCTGGGGTATACCTACTCCTCCACCCTGCCTGTTCTCAGGTCTAGTGTATACCTACTCCTCCACCCTGCCTGTTCTCAGGTCTAGTGTATATCTACTCCTCCACCCTGCCTGCTCTCTGGTCTAGTGTATACCTACTCCTCCACCCTGCCTGTTCTCAGGTCTAGGGGCATGAGAGAACTGGAGACTACCATAAGATAGAGCAGCAGGGGTAGCAGTGTCAGACAGGTGTAGCCATGTTTCTGTAAGAGCCAGAAGGTTGAGAGAGTTAGAAAGGAATAAGTCATGAATAAAGGTGAGTTTGTTGCACACGGACCGAGAGTTCCAGAGAGCACAGTTAAAAGAGACAGGAGAAGACATACAAGGAATGGCAAGAAGATTTGCAGGGTTTCTATGTGTGACAGGTAAGTGGTTGAGCTTGGCAGAAGAAAAGAGAGGACCATGGTTGGGAGAGATGTCCCCTGCAGCTAGCAGCAGGAGAATGGAGAGAGACAGCAGATGGTTATGTGATTTATGAGAGTGATTTTTATGTTGGGCAGTGGGATGGGATGGGTTAAGTTGATTGAGGAAAGTGAATAGTGAATGGGAGCTGTACATGGGCGAGGCAAGGAGAGAGGGACTGATGTAGACTGTTTTTTGGCAAGGCTTAAATGGGCGATAGGATTGTAAACCAAGAGCAGCTATAATGATGAGAGCGGTGGCAAACATGTTTGTTTGTAAACAGATAGTTTGAATTCTAATAATTAGAGCATGTGATAGTTTGTTTGATTTGGTAATGCAGCTTACCTGTCACTGACCCTGTCCAACTGCCATGTATAACTGCCAGGACACTTTGACAGTATGACACTTAGACAGAGATGACTTCTGCCGTCGTGCCCCCCTGCACGAGTGCCTTCCCCATATGCTACTTCTAAATTTATAGGGGAGTAGATGCTCAGATCTAGGCCTAATTAAGCTCGTTCAGCTTAATATGTCTGAAGTACAACATACCCCGTAGGGACTTCTATAAATTCCTTAGAATACGTCACTTGTTGAGTACATTGCCTCCTCTGATTGATTCCCCTAAAACGCCTTTTGAATTGTCATTCACTAATCTGGATAAAACATGCAAAGGGATATCAAAAATGTATAAGGTATTGTGTGAGGGTTTGCTTCGGGAGGAATTTCCTTGTCTGGGGCATTGGGAGAGAGATCTAGGAATCCCTATAAGTACGCAGGATTGGGAAGCCACTTTCAATCTAGCTTGCTCTCTCTCAATGTGCGCTACACATTTGGAAGCGTCTAGGAAAATAATGTATAGGTGGTATTACACTCCTAGTCGTTTGTCGCGGATATATCCAACATCATCAGATAGGTGCTGGAGGTGCCCCACTTCTAAGGGTACCATCCTCCATATTTTCTGGGAGTGTACAGTATTGTCCGGCTTTTATCAGCAAGTAGAACATTTCTTACGATCTCTTTTAGGGGTTGACATTCAGCTCGCCCCTGCTCTAGCCCTACTGCATGTGGGATTGGTGGATTTCTCTCCGGGTGTCAGAAACGTACTTTTTCATGTATTGCTGTCTGCAAAAATATTGATTGCAAAATACTGAAAATCTACAAAAGTGCCTAGTATGAGTGAAGTGATTTTATATGTTAACAATAATTGTGTTATGGAACACGCTTTAGCCTCTATTCAAGGGTCCTACGCTCGTACTTCCTTATGGGATCAATGGACTGACTCTACTTACTCCGACATACTCTTATGATTACCTTAGTCGAATATGTGGTCAATTTGTCGTGTCTGGATCCGGAGTTTTGTTTGTTTGTATGTTTCCTTTTTTTTTTTCTGTAAAAAATGTGATCCTTATCCCAATGCTTTGTTTGCAATGTTTCATTGCTGTATGTAATGATTAGATTTATACTGGATCAATAAAAATCTGTTTATTAAAAACACCGGCCTCCTCCATTTCCCCTCTAGCCGTCCTTTCCATCTCCAATATAGGTGTGTTTTCTGCCATTTTAGGTAGAAAAAGAAAATAATCAATTTGCTTACCATTTAGGCAAAGTAGCAGGAGAGTATAGTATGCAGCTTCTCAAACTCTAACTTGGTAGGGAGCTGTCTGTTTTTTTTTTTGTTTTTTTTTAATAGTAACTTTTTATCTAGTCTAGAACATCATGTTCAATCACACAATATTAAAACATACGTAAAAAGCATGATTATATATCAGCATGGCTCTTAATAAATTTGACACAACTTTGGCTGTCAAGGCTCCACAAACTGAAATCGACGCTAGAAACAATCTGCCATGGATTTCCGCTATAATTTCCGCCAATGCCTGATGTAACTTATAGTAAATCTGTCGAGCAAGAGGACCTCACCTCCCGTTGTTGCATATAACCAATGGGTGGAATTTAAAAAGACTGGCATTTTTATACGCCAATATTAAACCGAAGCCTACTGAAATAAGCTTTGAACTATTCGGACCACGGCTTAGAGCATCAGTAGCACTCTGGCCGGGGATTCCAGTACTAGTGGGCCCCCTGACGTTACCGCCTTTTTATGGACAATGACGTCAGGGGTTCCCTCTAGAAGTCGAGTCCCCAGCCACAGCTTTGCCAATGGTCTGGTCTGGGACACTTGCATTAGAAAGCCCCTCACGTCACTGTCGATACATGTACAGTAAAGTCAGGGGATCCTACAGAAGCAGAATCCCCGGCTACAGTGTTGCCGACGCTTTGGCCGGCGATTCCGGCATCTCAAAGCCCCTAACATCACTGTCCATATCTGGACATTGACGTCAAGGGCTCCTTCCAGGAGCGGAATTACTGGCCAGAGCATTGGCAACGCTCTGGCATTAAATTCTCGCATTACAAAGCCCTTAATATTACTATCTATGTAACGTCAAGGTTTCCTCCAGGAGCAGAATCCCTGGCCAGAGCATTGCCAATGCTCTGGTCGGGGATTCCAAAATCTCAAAGTCTCTAACGTCGCTGTCCATATTTTGACCCTGGCATCAGAATCTCCCTCCAGGAGCGAAATCCCCAGCAAGAGCAATGCCGAGGTTCTGGCCTAGGATTTCGGCATCTTAAAGCTCCTGAACTCACAGTCCATTTATGGATAGTGTTGTCAGGGTCTCCTCAAGGAGCGGAATTCCCAGCCAGAGCGTTGCCAACGTTCTGCCTGTGGATTCTAAGTTTTGAAGCTCCTAACATCACTGTTCATATATGGACAGTGATGTCAAGGGCCTTCCCAAGACAGGGGCCCCCAGCCAGAGGGCTTTCGATGCTCTGGCTGGAGACTCCATAGTTGAAAGCCCCTGACATCACTGTCCATATATGGAAAGTGACATCACAGGCTCCCTCAAGAACCGGTTTTCCCTGCCACAGCATTGTCGATGCTCTGGCTAGGGATTCCAGCATCTCAAATCCTCTGACGTCACTGTCCATATATACACAGTGACGTTAGGGGCTTCCTCCAGGAGCAGAAACCTTGTCCAGAGTGTTGCCGATGTTCTAGCCTAGGATTCCGGCATCTTAAAACCCCTGTAGTCACTGTCCATATATGGACAGTAACGTCAGGGGCTTTCCTGAGCCTAGTGCTTAAAGTAGCTCTGTGCCCGAGAAATTCAGGTGACATATCCCACTGTATGTGTATACAATGGGATACATCGAGGCCTTCCGTTGGAGGTATACGTACAGTCTTCTCCCGACGTATACCTCAGTCGAAAAGAAAAAACTTAATGTGAACATACTCTAAGAAGCCCACAGCTCTGAACAAATTTGGCGCACCTTGGGTGTTCAGTGCTCCACAAACAGATACCTACGCCAGCTAGCATAGCTTTCAGCTATAATATCCGCTGGTGTAAATTATATTAAATCTGTCATGCAGCATAAAGTCTCAAAAAGCTAACATTGTTACTCAAAACAGGCGTGCGTGAAAATTTCCAATTACAATACTTCACAAAATTACGGATTTGAAAAATATTTACTTTTGAGCTACTTTGCCTAAATTGTTAGCAAATGGAATAAAAAAACACCCAGGAAAAAAAAGCAATTAAAAAACTATGGCCTCCTCCATTTCCCCTCTAGCCATCCTTTCCATCTCCAAAATGGTGTGCTTTCTGCCATTTTAGGTAGAAAAAAAAAATCTATTTGCCTACCATTTAGGCAAAGTAGCAATAGAATATAGTATGCAGCTTCTCAAACTCTACCTTGGAGAGCTGTCTGGTTTGTATTTTAATAGTACGTTTTTAATCTAAATTTACTTTTTACTCTGTTATTTTTTCGTTCAAAATTTCGAGCTCACATTGACTTGGTCCTCCACTATAGGACCTCTCTATCTATTGAACTAAGTATCATTACTAAAACTTATCTGAATCTGATTCTTAAACATCTAGTTACTACTTCTGATCATACAGTGCAGTCAGCCATGGATCCTCCCGGCGGAGCAGAGGCTGTCCCCTATGGCAGCTACCTCCGAATTACTCTCCAAGAGCTGTGCCGGTTCCGGCGTATTGCCTTCCCGTCCCGCGACATCAAGGATCGGCTGATTGAGAAGCTCCAAGCCTGGGACCTGGCGAACCCGGCTGAGATGGGAGAGATGGCCGAGGGTGACGTTGACTACTGCCCCGATAAACCGGCCAGTCGCCAGGGAACCGGCCATAGCGCCATCTCGGACACCCAGGCCCTGCGGATGGGGGATCTGCTGACCGCTCTGGGGCCTCAAAGCTCCGAGGCCGAGCGCCTGATCATCGTTGGGGCCGTGGCCCGTGCAGTGGCACCCCCAGAACCAACAACCCCAATCCCTGCCGGGCCCCAAAGACCCCAACTACGATACAACGACCTCCCCAAGTTGGATCCTTCGTCCACGGATATCGATGCGCACCTAACCATGCTGGAGACACAGCTACAGGTGCATGACATCCCCACCACCGAATGGGCTCGCTACGTGGGGCCCAGCCTGCAAGGGAGGGCCCTTGAAGTCTACCGGAGCCTAGGTCCAGAGGACGGAAGGGACTACGGTTGCCTCCGGGACGCTCTGCTGAAGAGGTATGCGATCACCCCAGAGACTTACAGAGAGCGGTTCCGTAATTTGACGCTCGCCGGCCAGGGTACCCTTGTGGAACTGGCAGCCCAGCTCCGCTTAAGCTGCTCCAGGAGGGCCGAGGGGAAGAAGGCCTTCAGTCGGGAGGCCCTGGAGGACCTCGTCATTTTGGAGCAACTCCTCTCCAGGATGGAGGTCCCCGTTCGTGCCTGGTTCGTGGAGCGCCACCCCAGCACCCCTGAAGATGCCGCCACCCTGGCCGGACGAGTTCTTGGCCCACCGACCCCAGTGGAGAAGCTTTCCGCGCCAGGACCAACGCCGAGAGCTCCGAGCCCCTACCAAAATAGCGGAACCACCCCGGCCAACTTCGATGAGACCCCAGCCGACGGGACTGCCCCCTGGCCCAATCAACGGTGCCCTTTCCCAGACCAACCCCAACCCGGGTCGCCTTTTGCCCGGAGGCAGGCGACCCCGATGAGTGTGACCACCTCCTAGATGCACCAGAGGTGGAGGAGGTGGTCTATCACGTAGAGCTTGCGAGCCTCGTGACGAACCAGGTCCCTGCCAACATGCAGGGCCGCCGACAGCCCGTGGTGCTGGGACGTCGCACCGTCCAAGGACTCCGTGACTCGGGGGCATCCCTCACCCTGGTAAGAGCGGACCTGGTTCCCCAGTCTAAGGTTCTTCCCCAGCGATTAGCCCGGATTGCCCTGGCGGACAGACAGCAGCGGTCCATTCCCTGCGCCAGAGTCTACCTGGACTGGGGCCCCGGAAAAGGGGAGGTCGAAGTCGGGCTCATGCCGGATCTCCCCGCCGATGTCTTATTGGGGAACGACCTTGGGAATGGTCTCACAAGTCAGTTCGCTGGGGCCGTGACCTGCAGCCAAGCCCGGGAGAACCTTTACCGGCCTCCACCACCGACCCGTGTAACCACCGAGGCTCCTCTCCCGGAAGCCCCGCCCCCCGAACCACCGGTGGTAAGTACCCAAGCCCCTGATGCCTCACAACTTACCGACCTGACGAACCCCCCGACAGACCTGGGGAGGTGGATAGGGTCGCTTTTAGGGAGGCCCAGCATACGGATCCTTCCCTGTCCTCTGCCCGTAGCCTGGCCGATCGACCACCCAGTGGAGGGGCCCAGGCAGGGTTCCAGTGGGACAACGGGCTGTTGTACTGGGTCAAAGCCCCGACCAAGCCCGCGTCGCCCTGGACCACCTCCAAACAGCTGCTTGTTCCCCAAGCCTACCGTGCACGACTGTTAGCCCTGGCCCACGATATACCCGCAGCGGGTCACACTGGGACCAGGTCCACCAGGGCCCGGCTCTCGAAGGCTTTCTTTTGGCCAGGGCTGACTGAGGACGTGCGGCGGTACCGAGCTTCATGCTCTGTCTGCCAACGGGTGGCGGGGGCCCCGCGCAAGGTGCCGCTCAAGCAGCTGCCCCTCATCCGAGAGCCCTTCCAGCGGGTGGCCATAGATCTGGTTGGCCCCATTAATCCTCCCAGCCGAGGGGGAAAGCGTTACATCCTAACCCTGGTAGACTTCGCTACCAGATACCCGGACGAAGTGGCTCTGTCCTTCATATATGCCGAGCACGTCGCCCAGGGACTCATGGACATCTTCAGCCAGGTGGGGTTCCCGCGTGAGGTACTCACAGACCAGGGATCTCAATTCCAGGGAGAACTCATGCAGGACTTCTGGAATCGGCACGGGGTGAGTTCTCTAAGAACCACCGCCTAACACCCCCAAACGAACGGACTGTGTGAAAGGTTCAACGGTACCCTCAAGCAGTTGCTACTCCGATACGTCCACTCGGAGGGGAGAGACTGGGACCGCTCCTTGCAGCAGCTTCTCTTTGCCTATCGAGAGGTGCCGCAGGAGTCTACCGGGCACTCCACATTCGAGTTGCTGTTCGCGAGGCGGCTCCGGGGACCCTTGGACTTAGTCCGGGAAGGTTGGGAAGGGAAGTTTGCAAGCCCGGAGATCCCGGTAGTAGACTATGTGAGCCAAATGTGGGAGCGCCTAGCACGGCTGATGGATTTGGCCCATCAGCGATTGGAAGTAGCTCGAAGCCGTCAACGGGACGAGTACAACCGTAGCGCCCGACACCGAGAGCTGGGGGTGGGGGAGAAGGTACTGGTCCTCGCGCCAGTACGAGGCAACAAGTTGCAGGCCAATTGGGCTGGACCGTACACTGTAGTGGGGCGACAGGGGACGACAAACTACCTAGTAGCCCACGACAAAGCAGAAAAGCGGGTATGGAACTACCACATAAACCGGCTCAAGGCCTATGTGGTAAGGGAGGTAGGAGCGGTCGCGATATGCTGCCCGCCCATGGACAACCCTGACGTGGACCGCATCCCTGACCTACTGGCAGAGGCCCGACGCCAGACAGGGCTGGCAGATGTGCAGCTTGAAGTCCAGCTATCGTGCTTGCAGAGTAGGGAGATGGGGGAGGTGTTAGCAGCCCAGGAGGCCCTGTTCACCGCGTCCCCCGGACGTACCTCCCTAGTCGCTCACGAGGTCGACACTGGAGTAGCCCGACCCCTGAGGCAGCCCGCGTTCCGAGTGACTCCCTCAGTGCTGTCCGCGATGAGAAAAGAAGTAGAAGACATGCTGGAGATGGGGGTCATTGTACCATCTCACAGTCCTTGGGCTGCCGGCGTTGTGTTGGTCCCCAAGAAGGACAAAACCACGAGGTTCTGTGTAGACTACCGGCGGCTGAACGAGGTAACCGTTACGGATGCCTATCCGATGCCCCGGATTGATGAGCTGCTCGATAGGCTGGGAGGGGCACGCTTCGTGTCCACTCTGGATCTCAGCAAGGGCTACTGGCAGATTCCTCTGACCAAGGAAGCCCAAGAGCGCTCGGCGTTCATCACCCCGTTCGGCCTGTTTGAATTTACGTGCACGCCGTTCGGAATGAAGAACGCCCCCGCGACCTTCCAGAGGGTGGTCGACCGGATCCTCGTGGGGTGTCAGGAGTTTGCCCAGGCCTACCTGGACGATATCGCTATCTTTAGCGAGACTTGGGAGGAACACTTGGGGCACGTGGCGCAGATCCTGGAGCGCATCCGGTACGCCGGCCTCACCATCCGCCCCGACAAGTGCCAGATGGGGATGGCAGAAGTCGCCTACCTGGGGCACCGAATGGGCAGCGGACAGATCCGCCCCGAGCCGGCCAAGGTGGAGGCCATTCTCCATTGGCCCCGGCCGGCCAATCAGAAGCAGGTTAGGGCCTCTCTGGGAGTCACAGGGTACTACCGAAAATTCATCCGCAGTATAGTACCCTGGCCAAGCCCTTGACCCACTTGCCGTCCAAAAGGTTCAGTCGACTGATGCCCTGGTCCCCTGACTGTGAGGCGGCCTTCGGGAGCCTTAAGACTGCCCTCTCCACCTCCCCTGTCCTGGCTGCCCCTGACTTCCACCGGCGGTTCATAGTCCAAACCGATGCCTCAGACGTCGGGTTGGGAGCGGTACTGAGCCAAGTGGACCAGGCGGGCCACGAACACCCGGTCGCGTACCTCTCCCGGAAGTTGCTGGACCGAGAGAGGGCATACACAACCATTGAGAAGGAGTGCCTGGCTGTTGTGTGGGCTCTAAAGAAGCTCCAGCCCTACGTTTATGGGAGGGAGTTCACAATAGTCACAGACCACAGTCCTCTCAGTTGGTTGAACCGAACCGCCGGGGACAATGGGCGTATACTACGGTGGAGCCTGGTCTTACAATCCTATAACTTTACCATCTCTAATAACAAGGTCCGGGACCACGGGAATGCTGATGGACTCTCTCGGCAGCAGGACACTGATGGGCGGAGACTGACAGCACCGGGCCCACATCTCATCACTGACCCGACAGAGGGTCAGCAGGACTGATTCTGGATCTAAGCTGGGGGAGGTCTGTGGCGGAACGGGTGACGTTTACAGGCATTGTACCCAAATACAGGTTAAGCCTGCCGCAAACCGTCACACTCCCGCCATCCGGGTGCCATAGCTTAGATGGCGCCCGGTGCTAGATGGGGATATGTCCCCTCAAACTGCATTACGTTATGTTTGATAACCAGTTAATTTGTATTGTATTCAGTGCTGCTTCACTGTCCTCCCCCTCTAGGGTTAATCTTACACTGAAGGAGAATGAGTCACAGGCTGAGAGCGGGAACTTATCTAATGTAAATAAGAAAAAGGAGGGGGCCTGTTTCCTGAGGGAGGGGTGAGTGAGGGATATAGTGGTGCTGGATGAGTTCTCAGTTAGTTGCATCCCAGGAGAGGATGAGATAGCAGTGTGAGCTGCAGGCAGGGGATGTCTACCTCAGAGATGGAGTAAGTAGAGTCAGTCCATTGATCCCATATGCAGCTTCTCAAACTCTAACTTGGTAGGGAGCTGTCTGTTTTTTTTTTTGTTTTTTTTTAATAGTAACTTTTTATCTAGTCTAGAACATCATGTTCAATCACACAATATTAAAACATACGTAAAAAGCATGATTATATATCAGCATGGCTCTTAATAAATTTGACACAACTTTGGCTGTCAAGGCTCCACAAACTGAAATCGACGCTAGAAACAATCTGCCATGGATTTCCGCTATAATTTCCGCCAATGCCTGATGTAACTTATAGTAAATCTGTCGAGCAAGAGGACCTCACCTCCCGTTGTTGCATATAACCAATGGGTGGAATTTAAAAAGACTGGCATTTTTATACGCCAATATTAAACCGAAGCCTACTGAAATAAGCTTTGAACTATTCGGACCACGGCTTAGAGCATCAGTAGCACTCTGGCCGGGGATTCCAGTACTAGTGGGCCCCCTGACGTTACCGCCTTTTTATGGACAATGACGTCAGGGGTTCCCTCTAGAAGTCGAGTCCCCAGCCACAGCTTTGCCAATGGTCTGGTCTGGGACACTTGCATTAGAAAGCCCCTCACGTCACTGTCGATACATGTACAGTAAAGTCAGGGGATCCTACAGAAGCAGAATCCCCGGCTACAGTGTTGCCGACGCTTTGGCCGGCGATTCCGGCATCTCAAAGCCCCTAACATCACTGTCCATATCTGGACATTGACGTCAAGGGCTCCTTCCAGGAGCGGAATTACTGGCCAGAGCATTGGCAACGCTCTGGCATTAAATTCTCGCATTACAAAGCCCTTAATATTACTATCTATGTAACGTCAAGGTTTCCTCCAGGAGCAGAATCCCTGGCCAGAGCATTGCCAATGCTCTGGTCGGGGATTCCAAAATCTCAAAGTCTCTAACGTCGCTGTCCATATTTTGACCCTGGCATCAGAATCTCCCTCCAGGAGCGAAATCCCCAGCAAGAGCAATGCCGAGGTTCTGGCCTAGGATTTCGGCATCTTAAAGCTCCTGAACTCACAGTCCATTTATGGATAGTGTTGTCAGGGTCTCCTCAAGGAGCGGAATTCCCAGCCAGAGCGTTGCCAACGTTCTGCCTGTGGATTCTAAGTTTTGAAGCTCCTAACATCACTGTTCATATATGGACAGTGATGTCAAGGGCCTTCCCAAGACAGGGGCCCCCAGCCAGAGGGCTTTCGATGCTCTGGCTGGAGACTCCATAGTTGAAAGCCCCTGACATCACTGTCCATATATGGAAAGTGACATCACAGGCTCCCTCAAGAACCGGTTTTCCCTGCCACAGCATTGTCGATGCTCTGGCTAGGGATTCCAGCATCTCAAATCCTCTGACGTCACTGTCCATATATACACAGTGACGTTAGGGGCTTCCTCCAGGAGCAGAAACCTTGTCCAGAGTGTTGCCGATGTTCTAGCCTAGGATTCCGGCATCTTAAAACCCCTGTAGTCACTGTCCATATATGGACAGTAACGTCAGGGGCTTTCCTGAGCCTAGTGCTTAAAGTAGCTCTGTGCCCGAGAAATTCAGGTGACATATCCCACTGTATGTGTATACAATGGGATACATCGAGGCCTTCCGTTGGAGGTATACGTACAGTCTTCTCCCGACGTATACCTCAGTCGAAAAGAAAAAACTTAATGTGAACATACTCTAAGAAGCCCACAGCTCTGAACAAATTTGGCGCACCTTGGGTGTTCAGTGCTCCACAAACAGATACCTACGCCAGCTAGCATAGCTTTCAGCTATAATATCCGCTGGTGTAAATTATATTAAATCTGTCATGCAGCATAAAGTCTCAAAAAGCTAACATTGTTACTCAAAACAGGCGTGCGTGAAAATTTCCAATTACAATACTTCACAAAATTACGGATTTGAAAAATATTTACTTTTGAGCTACTTTGCCTAAATTGTTAGCAAATGGAATAAAAAAACACCCAGGAAAAAAAAGCAATTAAAAAACTATGGCCTCCTCCATTTCCCCTCTAGCCATCCTTTCCATCTCCAAAATGGTGTGCTTTCTGCCATTTTAGGTAGAAAAAAAAAATCTATTTGCCTACCATTTAGGCAAAGTAGCAATAGAATATAGTATGCAGCTTCTCAAACTCTACCTTGGAGAGCTGTCTGGTTTGTATTTTAATAGTACGTTTTTAATCTAAATTTACTTTTTACTCTGTTATTTTTTCGTTCAAAATTTCGAGCTCACATTGACTTGGTCCTCCACTATAGGACCTCTCTATCTATTGAACTAAGTATCATTACTAAAACTTATCTGAATCTGATTCTTAAACATCTAGTTACTACTTCTGATCATACAGTGCAGTCAGCCATGGATCCTCCCGGCGGAGCAGAGGCTGTCCCCTATGGCAGCTACCTCCGAATTACTCTCCAAGAGCTGTGCCGGTTCCGGCGTATTGCCTTCCCGTCCCGCGACATCAAGGATCGGCTGATTGAGAAGCTCCAAGCCTGGGACCTGGCGAACCCGGCTGAGATGGGAGAGATGGCCGAGGGTGACGTTGACTACTGCCCCGATAAACCGGCCAGTCGCCAGGGAACCGGCCATAGCGCCATCTCGGACACCCAGGCCCTGCGGATGGGGGATCTGCTGACCGCTCTGGGGCCTCAAAGCTCCGAGGCCGAGCGCCTGATCATCGTTGGGGCCGTGGCCCGTGCAGTGGCACCCCCAGAACCAACAACCCCAATCCCTGCCGGGCCCCAAAGACCCCAACTACGATACAACGACCTCCCCAAGTTGGATCCTTCGTCCACGGATATCGATGCGCACCTAACCATGCTGGAGACACAGCTACAGGTGCATGACATCCCCACCACCGAATGGGCTCGCTACGTGGGGCCCAGCCTGCAAGGGAGGGCCCTTGAAGTCTACCGGAGCCTAGGTCCAGAGGACGGAAGGGACTACGGTTGCCTCCGGGACGCTCTGCTGAAGAGGTATGCGATCACCCCAGAGACTTACAGAGAGCGGTTCCGTAATTTGACGCTCGCCGGCCAGGGTACCCTTGTGGAACTGGCAGCCCAGCTCCGCTTAAGCTGCTCCAGGAGGGCCGAGGGGAAGAAGGCCTTCAGTCGGGAGGCCCTGGAGGACCTCGTCATTTTGGAGCAACTCCTCTCCAGGATGGAGGTCCCCGTTCGTGCCTGGTTCGTGGAGCGCCACCCCAGCACCCCTGAAGATGCCGCCACCCTGGCCGGACGAGTTCTTGGCCCACCGACCCCAGTGGAGAAGCTTTCCGCGCCAGGACCAACGCCGAGAGCTCCGAGCCCCTACCAAAATAGCGGAACCACCCCGGCCAACTTCGATGAGACCCCAGCCGACGGGACTGCCCCCTGGCCCAATCAACGGTGCCCTTTCCCAGACCAACCCCAACCCGGGTCGCCTTTTGCCCGGAGGCAGGCGACCCCGATGAGTGTGACCACCTCCTAGATGCACCAGAGGTGGAGGAGGTGGTCTATCACGTAGAGCTTGCGAGCCTCGTGACGAACCAGGTCCCTGCCAACATGCAGGGCCGCCGACAGCCCGTGGTGCTGGGACGTCGCACCGTCCAAGGACTCCGTGACTCGGGGGCATCCCTCACCCTGGTAAGAGCGGACCTGGTTCCCCAGTCTAAGGTTCTTCCCCAGCGATTAGCCCGGATTGCCCTGGCGGACAGACAGCAGCGGTCCATTCCCTGCGCCAGAGTCTACCTGGACTGGGGCCCCGGAAAAGGGGAGGTCGAAGTCGGGCTCATGCCGGATCTCCCCGCCGATGTCTTATTGGGGAACGACCTTGGGAATGGTCTCACAAGTCAGTTCGCTGGGGCCGTGACCTGCAGCCAAGCCCGGGAGAACCTTTACCGGCCTCCACCACCGACCCGTGTAACCACCGAGGCTCCTCTCCCGGAAGCCCCGCCCCCCGAACCACCGGTGGTAAGTACCCAAGCCCCTGATGCCTCACAACTTACCGACCTGACGAACCCCCCGACAGACCTGGGGAGGTGGATAGGGTCGCTTTTAGGGAGGCCCAGCATACGGATCCTTCCCTGTCCTCTGCCCGTAGCCTGGCCGATCGACCACCCAGTGGAGGGGCCCAGGCAGGGTTCCAGTGGGACAACGGGCTGTTGTACTGGGTCAAAGCCCCGACCAAGCCCGCGTCGCCCTGGACCACCTCCAAACAGCTGCTTGTTCCCCAAGCCTACCGTGCACGACTGTTAGCCCTGGCCCACGATATACCCGCAGCGGGTCACACTGGGACCAGGTCCACCAGGGCCCGGCTCTCGAAGGCTTTCTTTTGGCCAGGGCTGACTGAGGACGTGCGGCGGTACCGAGCTTCATGCTCTGTCTGCCAACGGGTGGCGGGGGCCCCGCGCAAGGTGCCGCTCAAGCAGCTGCCCCTCATCCGAGAGCCCTTCCAGCGGGTGGCCATAGATCTGGTTGGCCCCATTAATCCTCCCAGCCGAGGGGGAAAGCGTTACATCCTAACCCTGGTAGACTTCGCTACCAGATACCCGGACAAAGTGGCTCTGTCCTTCATATATGCCGAGCACGTCGCCCAGGGACTCATGGACATCTTCAGCCAGGTGGGGTTCCCGCGTGAGGTACTCACAGACCAGGGATCTCAATTCCAGGGAGAACTCATGCAGGACTTCTGGAATCGGCACGGGGTGAGTTCTCTAAGAACCACCGCCTAACACCCCCAAACGAACGGACTGTGTGAAAGGTTCAACGGTACCCTCAAGCAGTTGCTACTCCGATACGTCCACTCGGAGGGGAGAGACTGGGACCGCTCCTTGCAGCAGCTTCTCTTTGCCTATCGAGAGGTGCCGCAGGAGTCTACCGGGCACTCCACATTCGAGTTGCTGTTCGCGAGGCGGCTCCGGGGACCCTTGGACTTAGTCCGGGAAGGTTGGGAAGGGAAGTTTGCAAGCCCGGAGATCCCGGTAGTAGACTATGTGAGCCAAATGTGGGAGCGCCTAGCACGGCTGATGGATTTGGCCCATCAGCGATTGGAAGTAGCTCGAAGCCGTCAACGGGACGAGTACAACCGTAGCGCCCGACACCGAGAGCTGGGGGTGGGGGAGAAGGTACTGGTCCTCGCGCCAGTACGAGGCAACAAGTTGCAGGCCAATTGGGCTGGACCGTACACTGTAGTGGGGCGACAGGGGACGACAAACTACCTAGTAGCCCACGACAAAGCAGAAAAGCGGGTATGGAACTACCACATAAACCGGCTCAAGGCCTATGTGGTAAGGGAGGTAGGAGCGGTCGCGATATGCTGCCCGCCCATGGACAACCCTGACGTGGACCGCATCCCTGACCTACTGGCAGAGGCCCGACGCCAGACAGGGCTGGCAGATGTGCAGCTTGAAGTCCAGCTATCGTGCTTGCAGAGTAGGGAGATGGGGGAGGTGTTAGCAGCCCAGGAGGCCCTGTTCACCGCGTCCCCCGGACGTACCTCCCTAGTCGCTCACGAGGTCGACACTGGAGTAGCCCGACCCCTGAGGCAGCCCGCGTTCCGAGTGACTCCCTCAGTGCTGTCCGCGATGAGAAAAGAAGTAGAAGACATGCTGGAGATGGGGGTCATTGTACCATCTCACAGTCCTTGGGCTGCCGGCGTTGTGTTGGTCCCCAAGAAGGACAAAACCACGAGGTTCTGTGTAGACTACCGGCGGCTGAACGAGGTAACCGTTACGGATGCCTATCCGATGCCCCGGATTGATGAGCTGCTCGATAGGCTGGGAGGGGCACGCTTCGTGTCCACTCTGGATCTCAGCAAGGGCTACTGGCAGATTCCTCTGACCAAGGAAGCCCAAGAGCGCTCGGCGTTCATCACCCCGTTCGGCCTGTTTGAATTTACGTGCACGCCGTTCGGAATGAAGAACGCCCCCGCGACCTTCCAGAGGGTGGTCGACCGGATCCTCGTGGGGTGTCAGGAGTTTGCCCAGGCCTACCTGGACGATATCGCTATCTTTAGCGAGACTTGGGAGGAACACTTGGGGCACGTGGCGCAGATCCTGGAGCGCATCCGGTACGCCGGCCTCACCATCCGCCCCGACAAGTGCCAGATGGGGATGGCAGAAGTCGCCTACCTGGGGCACCGAATGGGCAGCGGACAGATCCGCCCCGAGCCGGCCAAGGTGGAGGCCATTCTCCATTGGCCCCGGCCGGCCAATCAGAAGCAGGTTAGGGCCTCTCTGGGAGTCACAGGGTACTACCGAAAATTCATCCGCAGTATAGTACCCTGGCCAAGCCCTTGACCCACTTGCCGTCCAAAAGGTTCAGTCGACTGATGCCCTGGTCCCCTGACTGTGAGGCGGCCTTCGGGAGCCTTAAGACTGCCCTCTCCACCTCCCCTGTCCTGGCTGCCCCTGACTTCCACCGGCGGTTCATAGTCCAAACCGATGCCTCAGACGTCGGGTTGGGAGCGGTACTGAGCCAAGTGGACCAGGCGGGCCACGAACACCCGGTCGCGTACCTCTCCCGGAAGTTGCTGGACCGAGAGAGGGCATACACAACCATTGAGAAGGAGTGCCTGGCTGTTGTGTGGGCTCTAAAGAAGCTCCAGCCCTACGTTTATGGGAGGGAGTTCACAATAGTCACAGACCACAGTCCTCTCAGTTGGTTGAACCGAACCGCCGGGGACAATGGGCGTATACTACGGTGGAGCCTGGTCTTACAATCCTATAACTTTACCATCTCTAATAACAAGGTCCGGGACCACGGGAATGCTGATGGACTCTCTCGGCAGCAGGACACTGATGGGCGGAGACTGACAGCACCGGGCCCACATCTCATCACTGACCCGACAGAGGGTCAGCAGGACTGATTCTGGATCTAAGCTGGGGGAGGTCTGTGGCGGAACGGGTGACGTTTACAGGCATTGTACCCAAATACAGGTTAAGCCTGCCGCAAACCGTCACACTCCCGCCATCCGGGTGCCATAGCTTAGATGGCGCCCGGTGCTAGATGGGGATATGTCCCCTCAAACTGCATTACGTTATGTTTGATAACCAGTTAATTTGTATTGTATTCAGTGCTGCTTCACTGTCCTCCCCCTCTAGGGTTAATCTTACACTGAAGGAGAATGAGTCACAGGCTGAGAGCGGGAACTTATCTAATGTAAATAAGAAAAAGGAGGGGGCCTGTTTCCTGAGGGAGGGGTGAGTGAGGGATATAGTGGTGCTGGATGAGTTCTCAGTTAGTTGCATCCCAGGAGAGGATGAGATAGCAGTGTGAGCTGCAGGCAGGGGATGTCTACCTCAGAGATGGTACCTGACCTAGGGACAGTAATAGAGGACAAGTGCTGGAGTCCCATCTAACTAAGGAGGATCTGGAGACACCCCAAAGGATGAAAGGTACAGTGGAGAGACCCCATAGTGAGGTAGCCTCTCCCATCCAGCCCAGAGGGGAGAAGCAGCGATGCATTGGTTCTGTGTGTGTCTGTCCCTGTTAATAAACGCGCCACTGTGGTTTGTCCCCTGTTAATCTGTGTCGCCTGAATCTATCGGCCACATTCCCTTGGCGTAAACCGACCCCCACTTACCCGGTTTCACCACAGATATTTAAAGCCATATATGCACAGTAAAGTGAGAGGCTTTCTCTACAAGCATAATTCCCGGCCACAGAGCTGCCAACGCTCCGACTTGGAATTCTCACATTACAAAGCCCCTAATGTCACTGTCTATGTACAGACAGTAACATCAAGGGATCCTCCAGGAGCAAAATCCATATATGGACAGTGACGTCAGGGGCTCCCTCCAGGAGTGGAATCCCCAGCCAGTGCAATGCCAGTGTTCTGGCCTAGGATTTTGGCATCTTAAAGCTCCTAACGTCAGTGTCCATTTATGGACAGTGTTGTCAGGGGCTTCCCTAGGAGCAGAATCCCCAGTCAGAGCGTTGCTAACGTCAGGGGCTTTCCGAGCCTAGTGCTTAAAGTAATGCTGTGCCCGGGGAGTTCAGGTGATATATCCCACTCTATGCCTATACAGCCTTCCGTTGGAGGTATACGTAGAGACTTCTCCCGACACATACCTCTGACGAAAAGAAAAAATTGAATGTGAACATACTCCAAGAAGCCCACTGCTCTGAATAAATATGGCGCAACTTGGGTTGTCAGTGCTGCACAAACTGACATCTACACCAGTTAGCATAGATGTCAGCTACAATATCCGCAGGTGTATATTAAATATGTCATGCAGGAGATCTGCTCTTCCGTTGGTCCCGACTTACTAGTTGAAAAGACGCGAAAACAGCATAAAGTCTCAAAAAGCTAACATTTTTACTCAAAACGGGCATGCGCCAAAACTTCCCATTACATTACTTTACAATATCATGTATTATAAAGACATTTACTTTTGAGCTACTTTGACTAAATCGTTAGCAAATGGAAAAAAAAAAACACCAAGGAAAAAAATTTAATTAAAAAACTACGGCCTCCTCCATTTCCCCTCTAGCCGTCCTTTCCATCTCCAAAATGGTGTGTTTTCTGCCATTCTAGGTAGAAAAATTTCTAATTGCTCACCATTTAGGCAAAGTAGCAGGAGGGTATATTATGCAGCTTCTCAAACTCTACCTTGATGAGCTGTGTGGTTTGTATTTTAATAGTAACTTTTTAATCTAAATTTACTTTTTACTCTGCCTGACTTGGTATTTATTTGTTCAGAGTTTCAAGCTCACATTGACTTGGTCCTCCCCTATAGGACCTCTCTATCTGTTGAACTAAGTATCATTACTAAAACTTATCTGAATCTGATTCTTAAACATCTAGCCATTACTTCTGATCATACAGTACTGTCAGGCAAGCATATCAAATTCAATCACACAATATTAAAATAAGTAAGGAGCATGGATACATATCAGCATTACATACACATAGGAAGAACTTTTTATTGTCAAATCTTGCTCTAAAGAGCTTAAAAAAAATACTTTAAATTAATTAAAGCTCATATCCGACTACCTTAATTCATTTACCCTACCTTAACAACTAACAATGTCACTTGTTGTGATAATTGACTTTTAAGTCCTAAAGCTGGTTACATGAATGCAATGGGGGAATTTATTAGGACTGGCATTTCATATACCGGTTTTAAACAGAAACCTTCAGAAGTAAGTTGCCATAAATTTACTAAGAAGCGGACGGCTCTTAATAAATCTGCCGCAACATGGGCTGTCAGGACTCCACAAACTCAAAGCTATGCCAGATACAAGCTTGCATAGATTTCCGCTATGATTTACACTAATTTCTGTTGTGTTTATATTGAATCTGTCGTGCAGCAGAACCCCCTACCGCTGGGACCCACTTCCTGTTTGGAAAGAGGCGAAAGCAGCATAATTTTCCAAAAAAACATAATTTTTTTTTAAAAACAGGCGTGAAACATAATTTGCAACTTTTCTTCTGTCAGATAACTACCACAAGATATTTAATAAGTCCCCCTCAATGTCTTTATTTTGACCCATTACATTGCTTTACAAAATCAAGTATTATAAACACATCTACTTTTGAGTTACTTTGCCAAAATTGTCAGCAAATAGAATAAAAAACACCTAGGAAAAAAATGCAATTTAAAAACACCGGCCTCCTCCATTTCCCCTCTAGCCTTCCTTTCCATCTCCAATATAGGTGTGTTTTCTGCCATTTTAGGTAGAAAAAGAAAATAATCAATTTGCTTACCATTTAGGCAAAGTAGCAGGAGAGTATAGTATGCATCTTCTCAAACTCTAACTTGGTAGGGAGCTGTCTGTTTTTTTTTTTTTAATAGTAACTTTTTATCTAGTCTAGAACATCATGTTCAATCACACAATATTAAAACATACATAAGAAGCATGATTATATATCAGCATGGCTCTTAATAAATTTGACACAACTTTGGCTGTCAAGGCTCCACAAACTGAAATCGACGCCAGAAACAATCTGCCATGGATTTCCGCTATAATTTACGCCAATGCCTGATGTAACTTATAGTAAATCTGTCGAGCAAGAGGACCTCACCTCCCGTTGTTGCATATAACCAATGGGTGGAATTAAAAAATACTGGCATTTTTATACGCCAATATTAAACAGAAGGCTACTGAAATAAGCTTTGAACTATTCGGACCCCGGCCTAGAGCATCGGTAGCACTCTGGCTGGGGATTCCAGTACTAGTGGGGCCCTTGACGTTACCGCCTTTTTATGGACAATGACGTCAGGGGTTCCCTCTAGAAGTCGAGTCCCCAGCCACAGCTTTGCCAATGGTCTGGTCTGGGACACTTGCATTAGAAAGCCCCTCACGTCACTGTTGATACATGGACAGTAAAGTCAGGGGATCCTACAGAAGCAGAATCCCCGGCTACAGCGTTGCCGACACTTTGGCCGGCGATTCCGGCATCTCAAAGCCCCTAACATCACTGTCCATATCTGGACATTAACGTCAAGGGCTCCTTCCAGGAGCGGAATCACTGGCCAGAGCATTGGCAACACTCTGGCCTGAAATTCTCGCATTACTAATCCCTTAATATTACTATATATGTAACGTCAAGGTTTCCTCCATGAGCAGAATCCCTGGCCAGAGCATTGCCAATGCTCTAGTCGGGGATTCCAACATCTCAAAGCCTCTAACGTCACTGTCCATATTTTGACCCTGACATCAGAATCTCCCTCCAGGAGCGGAATGTCCAGCTAGAGCAATGCCGAGGTTCTGGCCTAGGATTTCGGCATCTTAAAGCTCCTGAACTCACAGTCCTTTTATGGATAGTGTTGTCAGGGTCTCCTCAAGGAGCGGAATTCCCAGCCAGAGCGTTGCCAACGTTCTGCCTGTGGATTCTGAGTTTTTAAGCTCCTAACATCACTGTTCATATATGGACAGTGATGTCAAGAGCCTTCCCAAGACAGGGGCCCCCAGCCAGAGGGATTTTGATGCTCTGGCTGGGGACTCCATAGTTGAAAGCCCATGACATCACTGTCCATATATGGAAAGTGACATCACAGGCTCCCTCAAGAACCGGTTTTCCCTGCCACAGCATTGTCGATGCTCTGACTAGGGATTCCAGCATCTCAAATCCTCTGACGTCACTGTCCATATATACACAGTGACGATATAGGCTTCCTCCAGGAGCAGAGACCTTGTCCAGAGTGTTGCCGATGTTCTAGCCTAGGATTCCGGCATCTTAAAACCCCTGTAGTCACTGTCCATATATGGAAAGTAACGTCAGGGGCTCCTCCAGAGGCCGAATCCCAGGCCAGAACAATGCTAACGCACTGTGTGTGGATTCTTGATTTTGTTTAAGCCCCTAACATCACTGCCCATATATGGACAGTAACATCAGCGGCTTTACCGAGCCTAGTGCTTAAAGTAGCTCTGTGCCCGAGAAATTCAGGTGACATATCCCACTGTATGCGTATACAATGGGATACGTCGAGGCCTTCCGTTGGAGGTATACTTACAGTCTTCTCCCGACGTATACCTCAGTCGAAAAGAAAAAACTTAATGTGAACATACTCTAAGAAGCCCACAGCTCTGAACAAATTTGGCACACCTTGGGCGTTCAGTGCTCCACAAACAGATACCTACGCCAGCTAGCATAGATTTCAGCTATAATATCCGCTGGTGTCAATTATATTAAATCTGTCATGCAGGAGGTCTCCTCTCCCGCTGGTACCAACATACTATTTAAAAGATGCGAAAACAGCATAAAGTCTCAAAAAGCTAACATTGTTACTCAAAACAGGCGTGCGTGAAAATTTCCAATTACAATACTTCACAAAATTACGGATTCTAAAAATGTTTACTTTTGAGCTACTTTGCCTAAATTGTTAGCAAATGGAATAAAAAAACACCCAGGAAAAAAAAGCAATTAAAAAACTATGGCCTCCTCCATTTCCCCTCTAGCCATCCTTTCCATCTCCAAAATAGTGTGTTTTCTGCCATTTTAGGTAGAAAACAAAATCTATTTGCTTACCATTTAGGCAAAGTAGCATTAGAATATAGTATGCAGCTTCTCAAACTCTACCTTGGAGAGCTGTCTGGTTTGTATTTTAATAGTAAGTTTTTAATCTAAATTTACTTTTTACTCTGTTATTTTTTCGTTCAAAATTTCGAGCTCACATTGACTTGGTCCTCCACTATAGGACCTCTCTATCTGTTGAACTAAGTATCATTACTAAAACTTATCTGAATCTGATTCGTAAACATCTAGTTACTACTTCTGATCATACAGTACAGTCAGCCAAGCATACCAAGTTACCAAGTTCAATCACACAATATTACAATGAGTAAGGATCATGGATACATATCAGCATTAGATACACATGGGTAGAACTTATCATTGTCAAACCTTGTTCTTAAAGCTTAAAAAATGGTTTCAATTTATTAAAGATCATATCCGACTACTACCATAACAATTGACAGACATCAGGGGCTCCTTCCAGGAGAGTAATCACTAACCAGAGTATTGCCGACGCTCTGGCCATGGATTCCTGGGTTTTTAAACTCCTAACATCACTGTCCATATAGTGAAAGTGACATCAAGGGCTTTCCCAAGTCAGGAGTTCCCGGCCAGTGAGTGCTTGCGATGCTCTGGCCGGGGACTCCAGAGTTTAAAGCCAAATATGGATATTTAAAGCCATATATGCACAGTAAAGTGAGAGGCTTTCTCTACAAGCGTAATTCCCGGCCACAGCGCTGACAACGCTCTGACTTGGAATTCTCACATTACAAAGCCCCTAATGTCACTGTCTATGTACAGACAGTAACATCAAGGGATCCTCCAGGAGCAGAATCCATATATGGACAGTGACGTCAGGGGCTCTCTCCAGGAGTGGAATCCCCAGCCAGTGCAATGCCAGTGTTCTGGCCTAGGATTTTGGCATCTTAAAGCTCCTAACGTCAGTGTCCATTTATGGACAGTGTTGTCAGGGGCTTCCCTAGGAGCAGAATCCCCAGTCAGAGCGTTGCTAATGTGAAAGATGATTTATTTGCTTATATTCTCTGTATGAAATTACATTGTGAATTATCAAGCAGGATGCCGAATTACTAAGATATGTATTATGTGAAAGTGATGATAATGTTTAAATGATTTAGTTTCGTGCAGCAGCCATCTTGTCTGGAGTTCCCATCTTGTCTGGAGTTCCCATCTTGTCTGGAGTTCCCTTCTTGTCTGGAGTTCCCATCTTGGTTCTTTTGTAGTGAATAGGAAAGTCATTGTTCCTTTAATACAAGTAATGTTGATTTTGTATGTTTTATCTTTGACCTTGGTTCCCATGTGAAGTTGGATAGGGAGTGAGATGGGAGGATGGCAAGTATGCGTGAGGGAAGGTCTCCCCCCATCTCCACGAGGATATTCTGTCCAAAAGAGAGATAAGAAACCTGTAAACATAATGTGTGAAGAATTATAATGATGTATCTGGGATGTACGTTATGATATGCTTTTTACTGAATAACAAATATTGTTACATTGTCTCTGATTGGTTTACCTCAAGCCTACACCCCTTCTGAATTTCAGTTTAACAGTTTGAGTTTGGTAATAAATCCTTCAGAGGAGCATTTTGAACATATAAGCAGAGTCTGTGTGTTTTCTTTTCCTCTCTCGATATATATCGGTGAAATATCCTAATTAGGATACTGACTAATGGAGTCTGGCCTTGAGAGTCTGTTGGGACTCATATAAATTTCAGTCTAATATATTTTGAGCGATGGATTTCCACGACAGTAATGGTGCCGATAAAACCCAGGAAGATTGCACGTCTGATAAGCTGTCACTGGAGAGGTCTGGCTTTGCATCTGTGAATTACAAAAAACCGCGGTAGGTAAGGAGCTTATTCTTACACCATTCACACATGTATTGCGTAAGCCTTGGAATCCAGCTGTCAGAACGTCACTTCTTTATGGATGAGACTCCTTAGTCAGAACGGGTTGAAAGATGGATCCAAAAAGGTATGTTGAAGCTTTTTGTGTGATGAAGGATTGCAGGTGTGTACGTGATCTTAACCCCTTAAGGACGCAGCCTAGTTTTGGCCTTAAGGCTCAGAGCCCATTTTTCAAATCTGACATATTTCACTTTATGTGGTAATAACGTCGGAATGCTTAAACCTACCCAAGCGATTCTGAGATTGTTTTCCCGTGACACATTGGGCTTCATATTCGTGGTAAAATGTGGTCGATATATTCAGTGTTTATTGGTGAAAAATTGCAAAATTTAGTGAAAATTTGGAAAAAATAGCATTTTTCAGAATTTTAATGCATCTGCTTGTAAAACAGACAGTTATACCACCCAAAATAGTTACTAGTTCACACTTCCTATAAGTCTACTTTAGATTGGCATCGTTTTTTGAACATTCTTTTCTTTTTCTTGGACGTTACAAGGCTTAGAACATAAACAGCAATTTCTCATATATTTAAGAAAATTTCAAAATCCTTTTTTTAAGGTACTTCTTCAGTTCTGAAGAGGCTTTGAGGGGCCTATGTATTAGAAACCCTGATAAAACACCCCATTTTAAAAACTAGACCCCTCAAAGTATTCAAAACAGCATTTAGAAAGTTTTTTGACCCTTCAGGCATTTCACAAGAATTAAAGCAAAGTGGAGGTGAAATTTGCAAATTTCATCTTTCTTGCTGAATTTAAATTTTATTCATTTTTTTTCTGTAACACAGAAGGTTTTACCAGAGAAACACTACTAAATATGTATTGTCCAGATTCTGCAGTTTTTAGAAATGTCCCACATGTGGCTCTACTGCGCTCGTGGACTAAAACACAAGCCCCAGAAGCAAAGAAGCACCTAGTGCATTTTGAGTCCTCTTTTTTATTAGAATATATTTTAGGCAGCATGCCAGGTTTGAAGAGGTGTTGAGGTGCCAAAACAGTAGGAATCCCCAAATAGTGACCCCATTTTGGAAACTACACCCCTCAAGGAATTCATTTATGGTTGTTGTTACCATTTTGACCGCACAGTTTTTTCACAGCACCTATTTGAATTGGGCTGTGAAATTAAAAAAATGTCATTTTTTCCAATAAGATGTCATTTGTGATCAAAATTTATTATTTTGACAGGGAACAAAATACCCCATTTTGTTGCCCAATTTGTCCTTAGTGCGGCAATACCCCATTTGTGATGATAAACTGCTGTTTGGGCCCATGGGAGGGCTCAGAAGGAAAGGAGCGCTATGTGTTTGTTGGAGTACAGATTTTGCTGGTTTGGTTTTTGGGTGCCATGTCGCATTTGCAGAGCACCAGAGGTATCAAAGCAATAGAAAACCACCAGAAGTGACCCCATTTTGGAAACTACACCCCTCAAGGAATTCATTTATGGGTGTTGTGACCATTTTGACCCCATAGTTTTTTGACAGAACTTATTTGAATTGGGCTTGGAATTAAAACAAAATTAATTTTTTCCAATAATATGTAGTTTTGGCTGAAAATTTCTTATTAAGAAATAAAATACCCCATTCTGTTGCGCAATTTGTCCTGAGTGTGGCAATACCCCATTTGTGGTGATAAACTGCCGTTTGGGCCCATGGGAGGGCTCAGAACGAAAGGACCACCATTTGGCCTACTGGGGATTTTCTCGTGCAAAGTCATGTGTGCAGAAGTCCCTGAGGTACCAGTACAGTTGAAACCCGCAAGAAGTGACCCCGTTTTAAAAACTACACCCTTAAGGCATTCACCTAGAGGTGTAGTGAGCATTTTGACCGGAGAGATACACCCCATAAACTGTAATGTGGGTTCTCCCGGGTATGGCAATACCCTACATGTGGCTGTTATCAGCTGCCTGGACACACAGCAGGGCCCAGAGGGGAAAGACGAGGGGGGATAAGCTGTGCGGAGTGCATCACGGTAAGTAGAATTGGGGTAAATTATAAAACAAGGGATGTATGATAAATTTTAAAACACTCTTTCATACAGAGCTCTGGTTTTTCGGGACACGCGTTACATTGATATATTGTGACCTCCCTTATACCCCTCTTATAGCAGACTTTGCACCTCTTTTGACTTTTTCCCTTCTTGCCAGTTTGGGGAACTTCTCCTGGAAAGTGTTGCCCTGGTACGATCTGTGTGGCCCCGCTTCCAGAAGTACTGGGTGCCCCCCCCCCGTTCCTGGTCCCTAAAGATTAGGTTCTTGATAATCACCTCTTGAAATTCCAGGAAAGTTCCCCTCTGGCCTGTACATCGACGTAGCACGTACACGTTGTACAATGCCATCTGTATGATGTGCCCGGCCAGCTTCTTATACCACACCGCATGGCGCTGTAGGGCTTCGGGACTTGATCTGACAAGTCCACCCCTCCCATGTACCTATTGTAGTCCAGGATGCAGTCTGGTTTAGGGGTCTCTGTACTGGTACCTCGTACAGGTACATGGGTACTGGTGTGACATCTCTCTTGTCCTTGTACTTGACACACAATATGTTGCTGCTAGAATGTGCCCTGCGCTCACCCCTTCTTGTTTGCCCTGCAGAGTGTTAGGGAGGCCTCTCAGATTTCTTCTAGCAGTGCCGCATGCCGCAGGACTGGAAGCGAGGCAGTTGAAGAGTGGGACGCCGGTATAAAAATTATCCAGGTAGAGGTGGTAACCCTGGTCCAGCAGTGGGTGCACCAAATCCCACACAATTTTTGCATTAACTCCCAGTAAGGGGGGGCATTCTGGGGGCTGAGCACTGGTGTCCTTCCCTTCATATATCCTAAACCTGTAGGTATACCCTGATGCACTCTCGCAGCTCATACATCTTCACGCCATACCTTGCCCTCTTACCCGGCAGGTACTCGCGGAATTGAACCCTCCCTTTAAAATCCACCAAGGACTCATCAATAGAAATACACTTCTTGGGGGTGTATGCTTGGGAAAACCGGGCACTGAAACGGTCTAATAGGGGTCTCCGTTTATACAAACGGTCAAAACTGGGGTCATCTCGGGGTGGGCACGGCTCATTATCAGTATAATGTAAGAAGCGAAGTATTGCCTGATTTTTTTTTTTTTTTTAGGTTCCAGTTCAGTTCTGAAGTTGCTTTGAGGGGCCCATATATTAGAAACCCCTATCAAACACCCCATTTTAGAAACTAGACCCCTCAAAGTATTCACAACAGCATTTAGAACGTTTATGAACCCTTTAGGTGTTTCACAGGAATTTAGAGCAAAGTAGAGGTGAAATTAAAAAAAAATTTTTGTCAGAAAATCCTCTTTATACCATTTTTTTTATAACACAAAAGGTTTTATCAGAGAAACGCAACTTAATACTTATTGCCCAGATTCTGCAGTTTAGAGAAATATCCCACATGTGGCCCTAGTGCGGTAATGGACTGAAGCACCGGCCTCCGAAGCAAAGGAGCACCTAGTGGATTTTGAGGCCTCTTTTTTATTAGGCACCATGTCCGGTTTGAAGAGGTCTTGTGCTGCCAAAACAGTGGAAACCCCCCAAAAGTGACCCCAATTTGGAAACTAGACCCCTTGAGGAATCCATTGTAGTTTTCTTGGGGTGCATGCGACTTTTTGATCAGTTTTTATTCTATTTTTAGGTGGCGTGGTGACTAATAAACAGCAATTCTACTATTGTTTTTTTAATCAATTTTTTTTACAGCGTGCACCGTGCTCTATAAATGACATATTCACTTTATTCTGCGGGGCGATACGATTACGGCGATACCAGATGTTTATAATTTTTTTTTATGTCTTATGGCGTTTGCACAATAAAATACGTTTTGTAAACAATCATTCACTTTTTGTGTTACCTTATTCTAAGAGCCAGAACGTTTTTATTTTTCCATCAATAAAGCCGTGCAAGGACTTATTTTTTGCGTAACGAACTGTCGTTTCTATCAGGACCATTTTTAGGTACATGCGACTTTTTGATCTCTTTTTATTAATTTTTTTGGGAGGTGAAGTGACCAAACAATTGTTATTGTGGTACGGTTTATTATTATTTTCTTTTACGGCGTTCACCGCGCGGGATAAATAACGAAATTATTTTGTAGTTCAGGCCGTTACGGACGCGGCGATACCAATTATGTATAGTTTATTTGTTTGTTTATATATTTTTATTAATAATAAAGGACTGATAAGGGAAAAGGGGGGATTTTTACTTTTAATACTTTTAAAACTTTTATTTTCTTATTTTTACACATCTTTTTTTAACTTTTTTTTAACTTTATTACTTTGTCCCACTAGGGGACTTGAGGGCAGGAGGCCCTGATCGCTATTCTAATACACTGCACTACATGCGTAGTGCAGTGTATTAGAACTGTCAGCTACTCACTGACAGCAAGCATAGTGGGTCCTGACTTCGTCAGGACCCACTAGGCTTCCGTCGATGGCAGAGCCGGACGCCATAGTTTGGTGTCCGGTTGCCATAGCCACCATCGCCAGCCGCTATCGCGTAGCAGGCTGGCGATGGCAGCTTAACCCCTAAAAAGCCGTGATCACTATTGAACACGGCTTTTAAGGGGTTAATCAGCGGGGACACAGCGATCGGTCCCCGCTGTAGGAGCTGTGACAGCTGCTGTACGAGACAGCAGCGTCACAGCTCCTGTATGTGTCGGGAAGACGGCCGAAATGGCCGTTATCCCCGCGACGTAATAATCCGTCGCTGAGCGCTAACGATACAGTTAGCGCGACGGATTATTACGTCGCTGAGCGCGAAGGGGTTAAACTGTTGATTTGAAAGACATGAGAGAATTTTTGCCAGCAAATACATAGTTAACAATTGTGAGATGTCTTTGGAATGCAGTGACGTAGCGCATGGCAGAGAGAAGTCGTAACTCACATGTGAAGTATTTGAAATGCAAAGATTGTAGTTTGGACTGTGAGGAAAAAACAAAACTTCTGCTTGCTGCTTTGTTGTAGCGTTATTTGTTATTTAGTTGTTTAAAATTGTTGAGGATTAATAGTTGTTCTGTTACCCGTTTGTCTGGGATTATAGTTGGGAGGTACTGACTGGTATTGGCTCAGACCCATAGACAGTTGTGAGTAATATCATGTAGTACCACAGGAGCTTCAATGGTTAAGTCCTGATAATGTAGAATCCAGTGCAAGGAGAAGCAATTGTGTCTATATTGAATTTGCATTCAATACCATTACCCAGTGCAACAGGGAAAACTTTGAATACTGTATTAGAAAATCATTTATATTTTCCTAACTCATTGCCAGACAGTGATATTGTGTGTAAGGGTCCATAAACCAGTTGTATGCATTGCCAGACTGGCATAAGGTTGGAATCAGTACAGACTGATTTCTAGCACATGATAATCCGGCATATACACTTTGATGTAAAATAACATCCAAGTAATTAAGTCTGTAGTAGTATAACATCAGACCGCTGGATTGAATACTGTTGTAATATAACATCCTGTATTCAATGAATGACCCTGACACTTATCCCAGGTGCCACATGTGTCGTAGTAGTAATTACAGTAAAGAACATTGGTATTGGATCAGACCCATAGCCCGTAAATAAATTATCACCAACATAGATAATAGCACCCTAAACTACAACCCACAGAGTGAACGGCTGAGCGGCGAGGATAATATATATATGTTACCAAATATAATTTGCATGTGAAACCATTGCAAAGTGCTAGAGGAAAGAGTTTGGGATATATGTTACATTACGGGCTGTATGAACTGAAAGACACCCCCCGGCAGCAAGTGTTCTGCATAAGTGAAGTGTTACCAACTCCTGCTTGAATCAATGGAGGTTCATGAATGTCGATTGTGTTGAAGAATTTGCTCTTGTAATTGTTGATTGGCAGCATTTTGTCTGTTCTTGATGTTCAATACAGTGAGGGATCAGAGAATCCTACTGCTAGAATGTCTGGAGGAACGACTTTTGATATCGTATTGGTAAGACAGTCCAGGAGATAGACTGGTCTGAGATATTTGTCGGCAAACTTGGCCTGTTTGCCTGGAGGTGGGGGATTTACCGGAAATCACCCTACTGCTCTCCGACCATGGGGTCAGGAGGAAGTTGGACAAAGATGCTTTGGGGCACTGGTCCCGGCCAACATTAGAATGAGCAAAAGGAGCTGGGGCTTTAATTATAAAGTATGTGAAGGCAAAATAACACACTGAAAAAAAAATTGTTGAAGAGGCTGGCAGCCGTAAGAAGGATGTTTGCATGTGATCAGGTGATTACAGGTAGTTACAAGTAAGATGATGTGAGAAAGAACAATTTAAATACAGGTGTAAATTTTCATTGGAAGAGTGAAGAAAACGGAGCAGCCCGGTACATTGCAGTGACTAACGTGGGTCAGAACGGGGTGAGTGTAATGTGTAATGTGATGTGACATTTGTGTGATGTGTGATACATATGTAATGTGATGTGTGATGTGTGCAATGTAACATGTGTGATGTGATGTGACATCTGTGTGATGTGTGTAATGTAACATGTCTGAAGTTTGAAACTAATGGCCACAATAAAAGCAGAACTATATTGTATGTTTCCTATTTTTAACAGCAGTAATGTCTAAAAATGTTAGTGTTTTGTGTATGGGGTTAAAATCAGTTCCACTTTTTTTTCATTTTTTTTATGCAACGTGTTTTATTTTCGCGCAGCGCAGTCGTCTGTAACTACACCAAGCGAGAAAAATATTACAGCCGGCTGGATCTGTTTGTAGAAAGATAAAAGCTATACTGCAGATTAATGTGTTATAATGTGATAAGATTTAATGTTGGAATGTTCTGATGTTGATTCAAATGAATTAAAATACAGATATTGTGAGACGGGGGTTTTGAAAATGTATGAGCCCCCTCTGTTCCCTATTCTTATGTACAGCTTATTGGTTTGCAGTAATTAATATTACCAGATATATTATTTTCTGTGTTATTGAATAACTAATTACATTTGTCTTGGTTTTTTTTGTTTTCACACATGAGGCGCGTGCTATGGGGCTGCCTAAATGTTATTTTTGAAAATGTGAGATATTTTACAGGTAAATGGTTGCAGGTCATTTTAAAGATAAAATGTATTTTTGTCAGGAGAAAGTAATCTTTTTTGTTCCAGGCTGTTGTGTATTACAAGGGGTTAAACTAGTGCCCCCCCCGATAGAGTGCCTAATCTCATTATGTTAATATGTAGTTTTGAACCCTGCTACATTACTTTCGCAGAGTCCAAATAGGAGGGAATGGTGAAGGGACTGATCAGGTAGTTTTGTTTTGTGTTTTATTTTGTTTTGAATTAATGAATTTGGTTCTAGGAGATCTACAAAATGTGTATGAGCTTCAAGGAGTAACCCAGATTAAATATATATGACAGTAACCTACATTTTGAGGTTTTTCTGTGTAGATGGTTCCAGATCCTTCCAGAACGGTGAAGCTGTGCTGTAGTCTCCACCCAATATGAGTTATTGTGTAAGAGACCATCCCCCTCCAGCCAATTTACACAGGAGGCAGAGGTGACGTCACTCACAGATGAGTCTTTACAGATTTAGATGGGGAGAAGGCAAAACAAAAAAATTGTTTGAATATTGTTTATTTTATGCCAGATTTCAGTAACATATTTTGTTTGTTTTTGTATTAATCAGGTATTTACAGGACCTGGTGGGTGGGATTTACAAGTGTTCTGGATTATCAGATAAATGTGGAACAATAAAACTCCACCCTTTTGAAATGTTCTATCTATATGTGACATGGGTTTCCAATGTAAATTTGTAATGTAGACATACTTTATCATATACAGCATGTGTAGAACAGGATACGAGGCACAAGGTAAATTACCCAGAAACCACTCTCACCTTCTTGTTCATCTCAAGGAGCGGAGCTGGAGGTGCTCGCTGAGGCTTGTAACCTGGCAGAAGGTAAGACGGCCGACATATACACTGACTCTAGGTCTCTAGGTACGCTTTTGGCATCACCCACAATTATGGGCCCATTGGTAGTAGGAACTTTATTGGATCATTGGGTAAGCCAATTGAGAGAGCAAGAGAAAACAGAACTGACAACAAGGGTATATGCAGCCAGGTGTCAGTAAATTGGCTTGTCCCTGGATACAATAATGCCACCACTAGGTTTGTAGCAGCCGGCATGATGTGCGCACGGCATGACATAGGTAAAACAGCAAAGGTACCTGTGAAAAGTGCAGCCCGGCCAGATTACCCGTCCCAGCGACTGCAGAACATACAACTACCCGAGGTAGAAGTGTATGACAATGTGCTCGTGTGTGTAGACCTGTTCTCAGGGGGGCCTGAAGCTCGGCCTGTATTTTCCCCACTGCAGACGTTGTGTGTAAGTGACAGGGGAACAATGGTATCCCAGGTATTGACCTGATGTTTGTACAATAAGATATCAGCAGTTCTCCAGATGTTATTCCAAAGTTAGTTTGTTTAATAATTGTATTTAAGAAGGGTTGTGGGAATATTAAATACTGAAGTTAAGCTTTATGTAAAGTTCTGGACCAGCCTTAGCATTGGACTATTAGAGTCATGCGTCAGATAATAGGTACAGAAGTGGAATATTCCCATTTGAAAACATTTTTAGTTATTTGTTTTTTGTCGTTGTTATTGTGAAAGGAAAATTCTGTGCAGTGTTTGTGTGTGTGTGTGTGTATATATATATAAAAAGAAGAAAAATGAGTTTGCATGTATAATTTCTAATTATTGCTCAATGTGAACGTTTGATGTAAAGATGTTATTTGTTAATGTTTTTCTTCAAATTAATTATTTGATTAAGATCAATTAATGTTTGTACAATGAAAAAGCTTGTTCTCCACAGGAAGAGTCCAACTTGGAGCGGAAGGCGTGAGAACCAGATTCTAACAGAATGTGGACGGATAAGGGAACGTGAACCGGTAAGACCCAAGGCACTCTTGATGGCTTTTGCATTGATGGTGTATGACCTCACATATGCCCCAAGACTGCAAGGATCGATTTGGTAAGATCTAATTGGTATGTCCCAGGCTTTACAGCTGATGCTGGTAAATTCTGTTAGAGCTGTTTGATTTTCCTACAGAACAGTCCTGGCAGACCGGTGCCAACCTTATCATACCCTTCTCCCACGAAGAGAAAAGACCTTGAGAGGCCTCCCCATGCAATACAAATTAGAGTAAGGAAAATTGGTTTGCGACATTTGTCAGATAAACATGTGGAATCTGTGTATATTTTGGTGAGCTGGAAATGTTCCAGGCAATCAGCTCAGATCAAGGTACAAATCCTGCTGGAAAGCGTGACACCAAGTGCAAATGAAATGTACCCAATAATTACACATCTTCTAGGTGCCCTGTCCATTGGAACAGAGAAGTTTTTCTTATATAAAAGGTGTTTGTTTGATTTAGTTTAAGGGCCTGACATTGTTATTGTATGTACTTAGAACAACTTTTATAGTACGTAGATGTTATCACCAGATTAGTAACAATTGACAAGGGTTGGGGTTCCCCAGCAAGTGCCAGTAAACATGAACTAAAAGATTTTCAATACGATGAACTCCATTACTGAGGTGCGGCAGGCGCAGCCGGAGCCAGTACAACGCGTTTGTCATGAACTGACGGAAGTGTCACAATTCCAAGCAGCCGCCCAGACAAGTAAGAAGACAGATGAGCAGAGGGTTTGTGGGGTCACAATAACACCCCACTAATCCGCCTACGTGGGATCTCACACCAGGCTCACAGCATGAGGTGTTGTGTATAGCCCGGTGACGTAAACTAAAAGAGACGGTGTCTGACAGATGAAAAGGACCAAATCAAGTCCTGATGACATCAGCAAAGTTCCAAGTAAAGACCAAAGACCTGAGTGAATCCGTCAGCAGTATCAAGTGTTCTAATCAGAAGACAGGAGAAGAAGAGGACGATGATGTACATGACTTGTCGATACACTGGTGGGACCCCATACCCTAACCGGACATTGGTGATGGCATCATATTAGTTGTGGCCCTATTGATATATTGTTTGAGTTTCATAATCATAATATATATAATTTCTGTAATTTAATATGAGAAAAAGGGAGGTTTGTGAAGGATGATTTATTTGCTTATATTCTCTGTATGAAATTACATTGTGAATTATCAAGCAGGAGGCCGAATTACTAAGATATGTAATATGTGAAAGTGATGATAATGTTTAAATGATTTAGTTTCGTGCAGCAGCCATCTTGTCTGGAGTTCCCATCTTGGTTCTTTTGTAGTGAATAGGAAAGTCATTGTTCCTTTAACAGGTTCCCGACCGCTGGCCGTAAATATACGGCCAGCGGTCAGGGTCTCTAAAGTCCGCCGTATAGACTATTTACGGCGGCACTTCAGAGACTGTGCACGCGCGATCGCGTGCACACAGCTCTGTGCCCTGGCTGTTGCTAACAGCCATGGGCACTGGGCAGAATGTCAGGGGTCAATCTTTTGGCCCCTGAACATGTGATCGCTGTGACAACCAATCACAGCGATCACATGCATTTCTGCATAGAAAACAGTGTGCACGCGATCGCGTGCACACAGCCCTGTGCCCACGCTGTTACCAACAGCTCTGGGCACTGGGCAGAGTATCAGGGACCAATCTGATGGTCCCTGAACATGTGGTCGCTGTGAAAACCTATCACAGCGACCACATTTGTTTTATTTTGACTTTTCTGGCAGTAAATCTCCTGCCTCTTTTCTTCTCCTCAAACATTGTTTCAGTTTTAGGAGAAGAAGAGACTCGGGAGAATTGCTGCCAGAAGATTACAGTTACAG
Organism: Rhinoderma darwinii; assembly: GCF_050947455.1. Taxonomy (NCBI): domain Eukaryota; kingdom Metazoa; phylum Chordata; class Amphibia; order Anura; family Rhinodermatidae; genus Rhinoderma; species Rhinoderma darwinii. The sequence continues at coordinate 104,027 of NW_027461845.1, read as the reverse complement.
TTACACAAAAAATACAGTTACACTAAAACATTCTCTGTATAGATAGATTTCTATCTATCTATACAATCGATCTATCCATCTATCTTTTTTTCTATCTATCTACCTTTCTATCTTTTATTCTATTAGAATAGGCAGGTAGGGAGTATATAATTATATATATATCCACATATATATAATATATATAGCAATAGCGGTTTATTTTTTTGTTAGCGGTAGTGTAGATATATATAGCAGTTAGTTTGTGTGTTTTATATAAAAAAAAAAACAAAAAAAAAAAAACAATTTGTTTCGTTAGTGTTAGTGTTAGTTACATTATGGCGAGGAAGTTGTTTAGCGCCGAGGAGGCATACGCCATGCTGTGGTCTGAGTCGGAGACCGCATCAGAGATGGCGTCCGAGATGGAACCTGTTTTAGGTAGTGACGATGACAGCGTCACTTCAGGTTCATCTTCAGGGGACGTTGTCCCTGATGCAGTTGAAACTGCAGAACTTGAAAGCGCAGGGCCAAGTAGCGCTGTAGCACGGGACAGCCTGGTCCCTCCAGTCCAGGCTCTTATATGGGCACCTGCCCCATCTTTTGGGCCTAGAATCCACGGATTTACGGCCACTCCTGGCATAACCGTGGACAATACAAATTTTGTCCAAATGGATTACTTCCATTTATTTATAACGGACGACATCCTAAATCAGATTGTCCACGAAACAAATTTATATGCCACTCAATATATAAGGCAGAAACCTTCATCCACCCATGCCAGAGATTGGACGCCCACCAATTTGCTGGAATTAAAAAAAATTTGGGGCTCACCCTAAATATGGGTATTGTCAAAAAGCCCTCCATTAGGTCTTACTGGTCAACAAGACCCGCCCAAGCCACCCCAGTATATTCTGCAGTAATGCCCAGGTCTCGTTATGAGACAATAATGAGGTTCCTCCACTTCAATGACAACGCACAGGCCCCCCCAAGTACCGATGCAAACCGGGATCGGTTGTTCAAAATAAGACCGCTAATAAATTCCCTGAATAATTTATTTCTGCAACTCTACACCCCTGAGCAGAATGTAAGTGTGGACGAATCCCTCCTCAACTTCCATGGCAGACTTAGCTTTCGCCAATATCTACCTTCCAAAAGGGCAAGATATGGCGTTAAGCTCTACAAACTGTGTGAAAGCGAGTCAGGATATACCACCGCCTTCAGAATTTATGAAGGGCGGGACCGCACAATAAATGTTCCTGGATGCCCCCCTGATCTTTCCACCAGCAGTAAGATCGTGTGGGAGATAATGCAGCCTCTGCTTCACAAGGGGTACCACCTGTACTGTGATCATTTTTAAACCAGTGTGCCCCTGTTTAGGCATTTGCATGCTGCAAGGACTGGGGCATGTGGTACCATGCGCAAAAACAGAATTGGTTTTCCACAGCAATTAGTGGGGAAGCGCATGGTAAAGGGGGACTCCTGTGCTTATGCATCTGAAGAATTGCTGGCGGTCAAGTTCAGGGATCGCAAAGATGTGTATGTGCTAAGCACGATTCATACCGCAGGAACAGTGGCAGTGAGGGAAAGGGGGGCAACATCGGACAAGCACAAACCAGTGAGCGTGTCCGAATATAACAAGTACATGGGGGGGGGGGTGGATTTAAGCGACCAGGTTTTACAGCCTTATTTAGTAAAACGCCAAACTAAAACCTGGTACAAAAAAGTGGCCATTTATCTGTTACAGGTGGAAATCCACAACTCATTTGCGCTCTACAAAAAAAACAGAGGCAGAGACACATACCTGGATTTCCAGGAGAAAATTATTGAAGGCCTCATATTTGAAGTTCAGGACACCCGAGAATGCCCCCAGTCTGAGGATGTCACGCGACTGACTGAAAGACACTTCATCAGTCGGATTCCCCCAACAGCAACCAGAAGCAAACCCCAGAAAAAGTGCCGCGTCTGCAGAAAAGACGGGCACCGCAAAGATTCCCGATATTTCTGTCCCTCATGTCCCTCGCAACCAGGCCTGTGCATTGAGCCATGTTTTAAAAAATACCACACTGTTCTGAATTATTAGATTTTAGTTAATTCGTTTAAAATATATTTGCCCTACATTACGTTTTTATTTTTCCCCTGATTTTACTCCAAGGGTGGGGGAGGGAATGGGTGGGGGGTGGATGTCATGTTTGCATGTTCTCTAAAGTTCATCTGCTGGAGAGCTCCATTTGCATAAACCTGCAATTTCTTATTTTAGAAAACTCCAAAAAATAAATTCCCATTATACCCCTAGATGAATATTTTGGGATTTCTGCTTCAAGACCAGATATTTTGGACGTGTTATAGAAACTCTGTTGAGTTTTGTAAAACCAGCTTTGAAAAAAAGTGATTTGTGAAATAATCTTCTTCTATCGTCCGCCCTCCTACTTCTCTATGTAATAATAAAGCACACATATTTGGTATCCCCGTGCACGGGAGAAGTGGCAGAATGTGAAAGGAGATGAATTTTGTCCGTGGTCTATACCGTGTGTGAAAAATGCTGGTATAAACTGACGCATTTGCTAAAAAATAGCTGAATTTTTTTTGTTCCATCTTATTCAAGAAACTTTCAGAAGAAAACTGGACTGGCTAAAAATATGATAAACCCCTTGAAGGAAACCTTGTGGGGTCTACTTGTGTGAATGAAGTCATTTATGGGGTGATTCTAATGTTTCAGCAGCATTAGGCCCCCCAGAAAACAGTATGCGGCTATAAAATCAAGTGCAGAATTCATGGACCAAAAAGCCTCCTTTTATGCCAAGCCCTGGCACATGCCCGCACAGTGAATAAGGCTCACATATTTGGTATCCCCATGCACGGGAGAAGTGGAAGAATGTGAAAGGAGATTAATTTTGTCCGTGGTCCATACCGTGTGTGAAAAATGCTGGTATAAACTGGCGCAATTGCTAAATTCTTGCATTTTTTTCCAATTTTGCCCACTTTAGAGAAAAAAATAAAAATGATATATACTGACAAATGCCACTAAAACAAAGCCCTATCTGTCCTTTAAAAAGAGTGTAAAATTCAAAGATGAACTTTATTCACCTGCAGAGTTATAGTCATCTAAAGAAGCGCAAAGCAAAATTGTGAAATTTGCTCTGGTCATTTAGCTGTAAAACAGCCCAGTCCTTAACCGGTTAATGTAAGGCTATGTTCACACGGAGTATTTTGGGGGAGGAATATCTGCCTCAAAGCTCCAAACGGAATTTTGAGGCAGATATTCCTCCCCCAAAATACTCCGTGTGAATAGCAATGATCGCGCCGTTTTTCGCCCGCGGCCATTGAGCGCCGCGGGCAGAAAACACGCTTTCTCCTGCCTCCCATTGAAGTCAATGGGAGGTCGGAGGCGGAAGCGCCTGAAGATAGGGCATGTCGCTTCTTTTTCCCGCGAGGCAGTTTTACTGCTCGCGGGAAAAAGACGCCGACGCCTCCCATTGAAATCAATGGGAGGCGTTCTCGGGCCGTTTCTGCCGAGTTTTGCGACGCGGTTTCCGCGTCAAAAAACTCGGCAAAAGACCCCATGTGAACATAGCCATAGGATGTGTACACTTAATTGTGCAGCAACGCTTGTTGTCTCCATTCTATGTCAGTGTGGGAAGTAGATGTCCGGCCTTATGATTTTGTGATATGTGATAGACCCAGAATCCCAATCACCAAACCAAAGAATGTAAAATAAAGACACAAAACATTACAATTGGGTGTTAAATGGTCAAAACTTTTATTATATTATATGACCAAACCCAAAATGGCAAACCTCCGACTCACGAAGAGTCACCCTCCAGCACGCAGGAAAGGAAAAACCCCCTGTGGGGGAAACCTCTAGGGAAACCATGGCTGGAGGATTGCCCTTCCTCTGGGCTTAGAAGGTGCCAAAATATCATTTGTAACAGAATTTGTACGTTTTCTCCGATTTTCAAGGAAAGACATTACAATGAACGAACAACATAAAACACATAAATCGGCTGATCTGGTTGGCTAGGCGGATGTCTCTCTTCCTGGGCACCCATTAAAATGAATGGGTGATCCACGGATGAGACGGGTCCTCCAGATGCCTCCTTGTAGCACCTGTCTCCGCTCCGGCTAATAGGGGGGGGGATCTCCTGCTGGAGACCCCCCTCTATTACAGACAACCCGTATGAAGAGGATGGCATCACTGTGATGAAGAAGTGGTCTTGGGTGAAGGGTTTCCCTGCTAGAACCTCCAAATTACATCAGGTCGGCATTGGTGGGGAAGTCAAGCTCAAGGTCCTCAGTCCCATCCAATATGGCGCTGAATGTGGCAGTAAAACCTTCTAATATGGAATCTTCTTTATGTCATAAACATTTGTATTTATGACATCAGCACCTTCATCATCATTACTGCAGGAGTTTATTACCACTGCCGCCTCATTCATTGTGACGTCACCCACAGTGGTCTGAAGTGTTAACCCTTTACTGACTGGCAGTGTACTTACCACAGAGGCCATAAAGCTGAATAGAACATATCAGCGGCCATAAAGGAAAAGGGATAATGCAGGGGGCATCTCCGCACAAGAACTATCCATGACAAAGGGTTGTCCAGGATGAGAGAACTTGTCTGCTTTCTCCAAAAACCAGCACCACACCTGTCCATAGGTTGTGTGTGGTATTACAGCTCATTACCATTCACTTCAATGGAGCTAACCTGCAATACCAGATACAACCTGTGGATAGGTGTGGTGCTGTTTTTGGAAGAAAACAGCCATATTTTTCTAATCCTGCACAGCCCCTGTTAGAAATAGTTCAAATAAAGTGGGGGGAGAAGGAGAAGAAGGGGGGAGGGAAAGAAGAAATAAAAAAAAAGGGAAAAAGAGGAACTCTGAGGTAAAAGAAATCAAACTAGACTGAAAGGCGTCTGCTGGAGGTGCCAGATGGAAAGACAGATTTCTGCCATGGGGACCAGATTAGTTGAAATGTATCTTGAAGGGGGGCTTCAGAGAGTGGGTTTTAACCCCTTCCCGCCCTATGAAGTGCTGTTGCATTGAAAAACTATGCAGTTCATCTTCGAATGCAGCGTCACAAAAACAAATTATTTTGTAAAAAATAAAACTTTATAAATTTGGTATCGCCATAATCGTAACGAACAGCAGAATCAAGTTATCATGCAATTCATGCCGCCCGATGAACACTGTAAAATCAAAACAGAAATGGCGGAATTACAGGTTTTTTTTCAATTCAGCCCACAAAATGTAGTTTTTTTTAAAAAATTTTAAAATACATTATATGGTACATTAGGCCGCAGGGTAAATTCCACATAAACAGCGCCATTCATCTGTTAACTGTTTAAATGATACCAGTTCAAGTGACCTTTATCGAAAAACACCATAAGAAATTTTTTCACAATTAACCTTCTAATTGGGCCTAGCATGTGTGATACTGTCTGCTAAGCCGTTGTATCTAAGCATATTATATGTGATACTGTCTGCTGAGCCACTGTCTCCTATCAAGTAGCAGAGCTATCAGGTGTCATAGTCTTAGGGTTCACACGCAAAGTCAAAAATGGCTGAAAATTACAGAGCTGTTTACAGAGAACACAGCCTTTGATTTACAGCCGTTTTTGAAGCTGGAAAAGTTTTTTGAGGTGTTTTTTTCTAGATGTTTTTGGAGCTGTTTTTCCATTGACATAATGAAAACATCTCCAAAAACGGCTCAAGAAAAGACATGCTCCTTCTTTTTACGTGACGTTTTAAAATACAATAGGCAGATGTTTGTAGGCATTGGTCTACCGATTTTTCAGGCGCATTTTAAGGTGTTTACGCTCCGAAATACGCCTGAAAACACAGCGTGTGAATATACCCTTATAGATACGCTGTCTCAGATATATATATCTTCTTTTTTTTTTTAGGGGGTGAGCAAAACACATGTCTTGTGTCACAAGACAGTCTGATCAGTGGGGGAGATACAGGGTCTGGATTAGGCCTTCTGTTACACACTCAATGTAAAATTGTACACTAGCTCGGAGCTGGCGTTGATTTCTGCTTTACATTACGCCCGTTACTGGCATAAATGATAGTAAAATTGTCTGCCCTTTCCGCAAAGCGCCACACACTTTTCAAAAAGTGCCAAAGGCAGCGTAAACTGACCAAAAACTTTCCCGCACTTTTGGGACTTTTCTATGCCAGATTAGTGGCTTAGCAAGGTTAATATATTCTCCTCTAAGGCTACAGACAGTAATACAATATCTTGCTGTAAGGATCTGTACACTCAGTGTCTGACTGAGGTACCTTGGACCCACCAAAGGAAATAATTCTTGGGGGTCTACCCTTCAACTATATAGAAATAATTTGAACACTCTTAATTGTGTACTAAAAATGTGTGTAGTAAAACAAAGACCAATATTCCCACCATATTGTGACAGATATCAGTCCTACACATTCATTCTGCAGAACATATAAGTGAAATTCAGTGACTCACTGGTGACATATTCTTAGATTGGAGACGTTCACGTTCTCTTTTCTTCTTCATCCGGCCCAGAACGCCATGATGACTTCTTCCAGTCTTCTTCATCTCCAATGCCCAAGCGTGAACCACAAGATACGTCATGAAAGTGTTGATGTAACCTAGATACCACATGTAATGACGGGGTAGGGAGACAGACAGGTGAGCCCTAATCTACCCGAAACTCAGTCCCTGCCTACTTGCACCGCCCGTCCTAGGCGACGGCGTACAAGTGGGCGATGGTCCCTATGCTCAATACGTGCACGACAGACAAACAGACAAGGGTACACAGAAGCTAAGGGAAATGGGGCAGTTGCCCACAGCACCACGGTGAGCAATACGTGTAGTGAACGAGCCGAGTCAAACCAGGAGTGTACGAGGTACCAAACGCAGAGCAGGAGCATAGTCAGTAAAGCCAGGGTCAAAATGAAGGAAGGTCAATAATAATAGCAGGAGCAGCAGAGCCAGGAAAGAGGAAAAAATCACAGGCAAAGACAAGCAGGAAATGATGGTATAAATAGAACGAGGGCGGGAGCTAGAACCGTCTGGCCAGGCTGTGATAGATTTTCCCACTCCTGAGCCTACCTGCCTGAGTGGTAGCAGATCGACTCACTCTATCAGACCAAGGAGCAGGTGCAGACTGATTAACCACGGGCGTCGACACAGAAGCTGTGTCTGGCAGATCCTTTACAGTACCCCCCCCTTTTATGAGGGGCCACTGGACCCTTTCTAGGTGGACCTGGCTTATTGGGGAACCGAAGATGGAACCTCCTGAGAAATACCCCAGTGTGAACATCCCGGGCGGGTACCCAAGTCCTCTCCTCAGGCCCGTATCCTCTCCAATAGACCAGGTACTGGAGGGAGCCTTGGACCATACTGCTGTCCACAATCTTGGCCACCTCGAATTCTACCCCTTCAGGGGTGAGAACAGGAACTGGAGGTTTCCTCGAGGTAGCCAAGGACGGGGAGCAGCGTTTCAGGAGGGAGGCATGAAACACGTTGTGTATTCGAAAAGACGTGGGGTAACTCCAGTCGGAAGGAGACAGGGATAAGGACCTCAATGACCTTGTACGGCCCTATATACCGGGGAGCACATTTATTAGACGGAACATTAGGGCGCAAATTTTTGGAAGACAGCCACAATAGATCCCCGACCACAAACAAGGGGTTAGCAGAACGTCTTCTATCTGCCTGTGTCTTTTGAATGCTCTGGGACGCCTCTAGGTTCTTCTGAACCTGGGCCAAGACTGTGCACAGTTCCCGATGAATGACATCTAACTAGGGATTATTGGAACCACCAGGTGAAACAGAGGAGAAACCGTGAATTAAACCCAAAATAACAGAAAAAGGGGGAGACCCCTGACGAGTTACTGACCCGGTTATTAAGTGAAAATTCGGTGAGGTAAATTAAGGAGACCCAATCATATTTACAGTCAGAGAAAAAACACCTTAAATATAGTTCTAGAGACTGATTAGACCTCTCGGTTTGGCCATTAGTTTCAGGATGGAAGGCCGAGGAGAAGGACAGAGCAATCTCCAACTTTTTACAGAAAGCTCTCCAAAACAATGAAACAAATTGTACAAAGTGGCACATCTTACTGAAGCGGTCTACTACAACCCACACCACCGACTTGCCTTGAGATGGAGGCAGATCGGTGCTAAAATCCATGGAGATATGGGTCCAAGTTCTCTGGGGAATGGGCAAATAACATAGTAAGCCCGCTGGTCGGAACCTGGGAGTCTTGGACCTAGCACAAATTTCACAAGCCTTAACGTCTTTAGGCAACCCAGGCCACCAATAGTTTCTGGCAATGAGGTGATTGGTACCCAGGATGCCTGGATGCCCAGATAGTGCAGAGTCATGATTTTCCCTGAGTACCCTTAGCCAGAATTGCAGGGGAACAAACCGCTTGTTCTCAGGAAGGTTCCCGGGAGCTGAACCTTGATCAGCCGAAATTTCGGAGACTAAGTCAGAATCGACAGAGGAATTGATTATACCTCGGGGCAAAACACAAGCATGATCTTCATCCGAAGGAGGGCTGGCCATGAAACTACGCGACAGTGCATCATCTTTAATATTTTTAGACCCAGCCCTATAGGTGACCAAAAAGTTGAATCTAGTAAAAAGCAACGCCCATCGAGCTTGTCTCGGGTTTAGCCTCAAGGCAGATTCTAGGAAAACCAGATTCTTGTGGTCGGTAAGGACCGTTACCTGGTGCCTAGCCCCCTCCAGGAAGTGGCGCCACTCTTCAAATGCCTATTTAATGGCTAAGAGTTTGCGGTTTCCAATGTCATAGTTACTTTCAGTGGGCGAGAACTTCCTGGAGAAGTAGGCACAGGGACGGAGATGGGTGAGGGACCTGGTACCCTGGGACAGGACAGCACCCACTCCCACCTCGGAGGCGTCAACCTCCACAATGAATGGCTCCATTCGGTTAGGCTGAATCAGCACTGGGGCCGAGATAAAGCACTTCTTAAGGACCTCAAAAGCCTGGACCGCCTCCGGAGGCCAGTGGAGGAGATCAGCACCTTTGCGAGTAAGATCCGTAAGAGGTTTAGCGATAACCGAGAAGTTAGCAATAAATCTCCTGTAATAATTATCAAACCCCAGGAAGCACTGTAACACCTTCAGGGAGGCAGGTTGGACCCATTCAGCCACAGCCTGAACCTTGGCAGGGTCCATGCGGATTTAATGAGGAGTGAGGATTTGACCCAAAAATGGTATCTCCTGCACCCCAAACACACATTTTTCGGTTTTAGCAAACAGTTTGTTTTCCAAGGGCCTGGAGCACCATCCTGACATGCTCAATGTGGGAGGACCAGTCCTTGGAAAACACAAGAATGTCATCAAGGTACACTACAAGAAATACCCCCAGGTAGTCTCTTAAAATCTCATTTATGAAATTCTGGAAGACCGCGGGAGCATTACACAACCCAAAGGGCATGACGAGGTATTCAAAATGAACTTCGGGCGTGTTAAATGCAGTCTTCCACTCATTCCCCTCTCTGATGCGGATAAGGTTATAAGCCCCCCGAAGATCAAACTTAGAGAATCATTGGGCCCCCTGAACCTGATTGAAGAGATCAGGAATCAAAGGAAGGGGATACTGGTTCCTTACAGTGACCTTATTAATGTTTCGGTAATCGATGCATGGCTTAAGAGCACCATCCTTCTTCCCTACGAAGAAGAAGCCAGCACCTACCGGAGAAGTAGAGGGGCGAATGTAATCCTTGGCCAGGCATTCCTGGATATACTCTCTCATGGCTTCACGTTCGGGACAAGAGAGATTAAATATCCTACCCTTAGGGAGCTTAGCTCCTGGTACCAAATCGATTGCGCAATCATATTCTCTATGAGGAGGTAACACTTCGGAGGCCTTTTTAGAAAAAACATCAGTGAAGTCCTGAATAAACTCAGGTAGAGTGTTCACCTCCTCAAGGAGAGAAATAAAATGAACAGAAAAACATGACGTCATGCATTCATTACCCCATTTGGTAAGATCCCCAATATTCCAGATAAAACGTGGGATTATGCATCTGCAACCAGGGAAGGTCAATAACCAAATCGGACGATAATCCCTGCATCACCAGTATAGAGCACTGCTCCAAATGCATGGAGCCAACAATGAGTTCAAAAACAGGGGTATGCTGCGTAAAATAACCATTAGCAAGTGGAGTGGAGTCGATACCCACTACAAGGACAGGTTTAGGCAAATCAATCAATGGCATTGTAATGATGGGGGTAGGGAAACGGACAAGTGAGCCCTAATCTACCCGCCACTCTGTCCCTGCCTACTTGCAACGACCCGCCCTAGGCGACGGGGTACAACTGGGCGGCGGTCCCTATGCTCAGTAAGTGCACGAGACAAACAGACAAGGGTACATAAAGCTAAGGGAAATGGGGCAGTTGCCCACGGCAACACCGTGAGCAACAAGAGTGGTGAACGAGCCGAGTCAAACCAGGAGGGAACGAGGTACCAAACGCAGAGCAGGAGAGTAGTCAGTAAGCCAGGGTCAGTATGGAGCAGGATCAAATAGTTAGAAGCTGTAGCTGGGCCAGGAAACCACACGAGAAGAATCACAAGCAAAGGAGGAACAGGAAAGGCAGGTATAAATAGACAGAGGGCGGGAGCTAGCTCTGTCTGGCCAGGCTGCAATAGGCTCTCCCGCTCATAAGCCTGCCATCCTGAGAGGTGGAAGATGGAGTGAGTCTCAGAGACATAGACTCAGGTGCAGACTGATTACCTATGGGCGTATACACAGAAATTGTGCCTGGCAGATCCTTTACAGGCATAGCTAGAGACATAGCCAATTCCACAGACATAATATTAGCAGAAGACCCTGAATCCACGAAGGCACTGCCGGTAGCAGACCTACCCTCAAAAGAGACCTGAAAGGGAAGCAAGATCTTATTAGGTTTCATATTTATGGGAAATATGTGTGCACCCAAGTGACCTCCCCGATGGTCATTTGGGCGCGGAAGTTCTTCCGGCTGCTTATTCTTACGCCTAGGACAGTTGTTCACTTGATGCTTGTCATCCCCACAGTAGAAGCAGAGACCATTCTTCCTGCAGAGCTCTCTACGTTGTTGGGGAGACACGGAGGCCCCGAGTTGCATTGGTTCATCCGAGTTTTCCGTGGAAGAACGAAGCAACGGAACCTCGGGAGCCATCATGGGGGAGCCAAAGGAGAAAGCACAAAAACGTTCAAGTCGTCGTTCCCTGAGACGTCGGTCAAGATGTACCGCTAAAGCCATAACCTGATCTAGAGAGTCTGAAGAGGGATAGCTAACTAACAAGTCTTACAGGGCGTTCGACAGACCCAATCTAAACTGGCACCTCAAGGCAGGGTCATTCCACCGAGAAGCTACACACCACTTCCTAAATTCAGAACAGTACTCCTCAACGGGTCTCTTACCCTGACGTAAGGTCACCAGCTGACTCTCGGCAAAGGCAGTCTTGTCAGTCTCGTCATAAATGAGCCCGAGAGCAGAAAAAATAGATCAACAGAGGAAAGTTCAGGGGCGTCAGGAGCCAAGGAGAAGGCCCATTCTTGGGGCCCGTCCTGGAGCCGGGACATAATTATACCCACTCGCTGGCTCTCAGAACCTGAGGAGTGGGGCCTTAGACGGAAATAGTGCCTACAACTCTCCCGAAAGGAGAAAAAAGTCTTCCGGTCCCCTGAGAACCGGTCAGGCAACTTGAGGTGGGGTTCAAGAGGTGAGGTGGGGGGCACTACCAGGGTAGCATCACGCTGGTTGCCCCTCTGAGCCAGGGCTTGGACCTGTAGGGAGAGGCCCTGCCTTTGCTGAGCCAGGGTCTCAAGGGGGTCCATAGTTGTGTCAGGGACCAGGGTAGAAAAGGCATATGGGCCTGTGATTATGTAATGACTGAGAGCAGGAGCGTAGTCAGTAAAGCCAGGGTCAAAATGTAGCAAGGTCAATAATAATAATAATAGCAGGAGCAGCAGAGCCAGAAAACAGGAAAGAATCACAGGCAAAGACAAGCAGGAAATGAAGGTATAAATAGACCGAGGCTGGGAGCTAGAACCGTCTGGCCAGGCTGTGATAGGTTCTCCCACTCCTGAGCCTACCAGCCTGAGTGGTAGCAGATCGAGTCACTCTATCAGACCTAGGAGCAGGTGCAGACTGATTAACGACGGAGGTAGACACAGAAGCTGTGTCTGGCAAATCCTTTACACCACGTTCCCGTGACCCAATGTGCCACGTCACAGCGTATTCAAATCATGGAAGTGTCCGGTCTACATGACTACCGACCGTCATGGTGTGCAAACCTTAGATTAAAATTTCGACATATAACTAACTAACTCTAAACCTCATAAGGTAATTTTCTTTAACTATTATACCAGGATGTAGGCGTAGGAGTAGGCTAAGAGAACGGAAAGTGGCCGAGGCGGGAGTTGGGCCAGAGTGAATATGACGCTTGACTGGGGTCTGGGGAGGGAAAGGGGAGAGATACAGGTGGGAAGGTGGGAGCAGAGGGGCAACATAAAAAAAAATATTAAACTGTTTCTTTTAAATGCTGCTGGGGAACCCGCTCAATCCACTATATAAGGCTGCGCTACAGTGCTTGGGAATAAGTGACTGGGGCAGAAGAGGATGGAGGCGCAGCCTTATATAGTGGATCGTGCGGGTTCCCCAGCAGCATTTAAAAGAAACAGGATCCTGACCTGTCCACAGAGTTTAAGGTAGCACAGAGTATTTCAGGAGATGAGCGTGCGGATATTGTGCGGGGTGGTGACTTGCCAATCATGTGAAGGTGTTATAGAGGACAGGAGTGGAGGAGAAGTAACAGACTGAGAGCTACGTAATGGTAAGAGCAGAGTTCACAGCAGCACAGAATATTTCAGGAGAGGAGCGTGCAGATTCAGTGCTGCTGTGAACTCTGCTATTACCATTACGTAGCTCTCAGTCTGTTACCTCTCTTCCACTCCTGTCCTCAATAACACCTTCCCATGATTGGCAAGTCACCACCCCGCACAAGATCCGCACGCTCATCTCCTGAAATACTCTGTGCTGCCTTAAACTCTGTGGACAGGTCAGGATCCTGTTTCTTGTATAGCGCAGCCTTGTATAGTGGATCGATCGGGTTCCCCAGCAGCATTTAGAAATCCACAGAGTTTAAGGCAGCACAGAGTATTTCAGGAGATGAGCACGGCCGGGCACGGCCGGCCTCGGGTAGCCGGTCGTTTTTCCGAGCCGTGCTCCCATTATAAAGTATAGGAGCACGGCCCGTAAAATAAAGAAATAGAACATGTTCTATCTTTTTAACGGCACAGGCACCTTCCCGTGAGAAAACGGGAAGGTACCCGTGGCTAACAGAAGTCTATGGGCCCGCTATTTCGGGTCGTAATTACGACCCGTAATAACGGGTGTATTTACGGTCGTGTGCATGAGGCCCCGTAATGACAGGTGGCTACATGTGTGCACCCGTCATTACGGCAGCGTTGCAAGGCGACGTCAGTAAATAGTCACTGTCCAGGTTGCTGAAAGAGTTAACTGATCGGCAGTAACTGTTTCAGCACCCTGGACAGTGAATTCCGATCAGAATATAGAGTAACCTGTAAGAAAAAAAGACGTTCATACTTACCGAGAACTTTCTGCTTCCTCCAGTCCGGTCTCTTGGCCGTTGCCTTGGTGACGCGTCCCTCTCGACATCCGGCCCGACATTCCTGGATGACGTTACAGCCCATGTGACCGCTGCAGCCAATCACAGGCTGCAGCGGCCTCTGCAGCAAATCACAGGCTGCCGTGTCAGAAAAGAAGGTCGGACTGGAGGAAGAAGAGGGACTCGTCACCGAGACAACGTCCGGGTACGTATGAAATGCTTGTTATTTTATTTTTAATCAGCAGCCTCTTTTCTCTATCAGTGATTGATAGAGACAAGTGGCTGCCGATTAGTATAATATTTTTGACCGGGTTCGGTCAAAACGTGTTCGGCCGAACCCGGTGAAGTTCGGATTCGCTGCGAACCGAACTTTTCCCTATGTTCGGACCGAAACCGGGTTCGGTTGTCCCGTTTCGCTCATCTCTAACCTTGATGAGCGGCGGCTGCCCACTTTATTTTACTTTTGTGGCCAGGGCCCTGACAGTAGTACCAGCGGTACTACCCTGATGGCAGGCATGTTTGCAGGGGTACTAGCCAACTACGTCACAGATAACCCAAGTTTCAAGACCATGCAAAGTTATGGATTTTTGGCATCCAATGGAATATGGGAACAATAGGGAATTCTATCAGTAAGTATTCTGCCTGTTTCTTGGCTAATACTCCTAATCCAATTCCTTCTTCTAGCAGATTTTTTAAAGATTCCTTACATGTGGTGCTTGGTTTCACCACAAGTTTGCGACATGTCGATTCATTGTCTAAAATGGTATGAACGTGTCTGGGATATAAACAGGAATCTAGTACAACTCCTGCTCCGTAAGATTTGGAGGACACAGTTATACGCTGGATATATGGTGAGCCCCTCTGTGTTTTTCCTTTAGCCCTTATGTGAATATAGTGACACTTTTAGAAGGTTAATCTTTACCCGCTAAGGTGGGAGGGTTGGTTCCAATGCCTAGTTATGGTGGTGTCTGAGAAAATAAAGGTCCTTTTAGATGTCCCGATACTGACCATGAAAACCAGCGCCAATCGTCGATACAGCGTGTCACAAGGAGCAATCATCGGTAATGTATGGGGGAAAACAATCGTTACTACACCAGACCCCGCACCGATCTGCCAGTCCAGCGGCCTACGTTCACTGGACAACACTGCCTGAAGCAGATGGCTCCAATCACTGCATAGCGGCCGTTCGGCAGAACTGCAGCTCGGCCTCTATTCTTTGACCGGAGCCATCTGCTTCCGGCAGTGTTGTCCGGTGCACGGAGGCAGCTGGAGTGCCGGATCGGTGCGGGGTCCAGGTGTCGGACACGCACCAATCATATACTGATGACCTATCAAGTGGATAGGTCATCAGTTGTCAGAACGTGGAAAACCCCTTTAAAGGGAAGGTGTCACGGAAGGTGTCACGGAATTCGGCACATACATCCCCATAGAGAATGCGAACGGGAGCCGTTCCATTCACTATAGCGTACACCGTCTGTGTGGGAACGGCGCATGCGCCACTCCCACACAGACCAAAAGGAAGGTCTTTGGTAGAGCGACATCCGGCACAATTTTCATGTGGACCGGAAGCCACGGCCGGACAGTAAGATGACGACTTCCAGTCGTGGCTTCCGGCCATATGTTTAAAGCAGCGCAGACGAAAGGACTAGGAGCGGCAGGGCGGAGGCAGCAGCGGCAGCGGCGGCAGGAGCAGGTAAATTATGTTTGTGTATGTGATGTGTGTGTGTATGTTAGTGTTATACTGTCTGCTGAGCACTGTATCTAATCCTCCTACACTGTGCATTCGCTCAGAAAATGGCGGCACACAGTGTAGGAGGTGTGAATATTCAACCCCCTCCTTTCTCCTGGCACTAGCCAGGATAAAGGAGGGGGGATTCTGTGAGGACACTAGAGTGAGTGTGTCTACTACAAATTTGCAGCATAAGGCAATGAGGTTGCTTTACCACATGCCAATGCTGCAATTTTGGGAATTGCTCCCTCTAGTGACCAGCACATGGAAATGTTATAAATTAGAATCTAATTTATAATATTTCCTGACTTGTGAAAAAATTAAAAAAAATTAAAACAATGTGTAATCATTTATATACTAACTGTTTAACTGAAAAAAAATAAAACATTTTAGTGACACATTCCCTTTAATACTGGCGTTTCATACACCAGTCCTATTAAACAGTTTGCTGGAGTAAGATGCAACACATTTATTAACAGGCGAACGACTCTTAATAAATGTGTCGCATCTTTTAGCTGCAACGCGGCCTGTCATCAGTACTTTCTAGGTGCTGCGGCCTGTCATCAGTACTTTCTACGTGCTTCGGCCTGCTGTAAGAGCCTGAGGGGATCCGGGAGGGAGAATCGGAGTGGTGAGGTAACTACATTTTTAAAATGTATTTTATTGTCTGATTGGGGGGGCAAACAGTCTGATTGTGGGGAGGTATGGGTCTGGCACGGAACTTTGCCTTGTTACGCCCCCAGAGATAAATCTGGGCCGCATTATACATATAGATTTCTGCTATAATTTACATCAGTTACTGGCGTAAATTACAGTTAAATTGTTGGCCAATTCTGCTAAGCCCTGGCCATTTTTTGCCCCCAAAATTTTGACATTTGCGCATTTTGTGAATTTTCTACGCTAGTAAACTGTTGTAGAAAGGTTAATATATTCCCCCCAAAGGCTAAAGACCGTAATACAATATCTTAATGTAAGGATGTGTACACTTAATTGTGCTGCAACACTTGTTGTCTCCATTCTATGTCAGTGTGGGAAGTAGATGTCCGGCCTTATGATTTTGTGATATGTGATAGACCCAAAATCCCAAGCACCAAACCAAAGAAAGCACAGGCCGGACGGACCCTGCCACAGTGGAGGGTAGGCCAGACATGACGGGGATAGGAGGGAGGATCGTGTCACAGCCAAAGGGGAGGGTTAGTGGAGGGTGTGGGTCTAGGAGAGGGAGGGGATCCGGTGAGGGTTAGCCGGAAGTACGCTGACTTCCCGGTCTTTTGGTCGGGAGCAGCGCACGGAGTAAGACATCCATCCACGCATCTCCCATCCGGCGGCCATCTTACCTCATGTCAGCGCAGCAGTTCATTGAGCAGATGCGGGCGGCGGCTGCTGCATTCGGCCCCGCCTGGTTGTAGGAACAAGCTGCAGCGGTGGCCAACGCTCCGGGACATTTGGCTGTCTCTCCCCCGCGCCAGGCCCGGCGCTCGCGTCCTCCAGAAAGGCTGAGCCCCGACGTGGCTCCTCGGACCCGGCGCCGCAGAGGGAGCCCTGTGAGGGACCCTCCGGCTCGAGCGTCTGGCAACACTGATACTGCAGCGGGTGCCAGGGTCGGGAGGAATTACCGCTTCACGGCGGAGTTCAGCGGAGGTGGGGGGGTGTGGCCCCTACTTCCGGTCGCCCCTCCACTCGCCAGTTCTACGCCGGGTTCCATGGTTTGGACGGCTGCCCCTGGTGATGTGCCGGCTGGGGGTGGAGCTCAACGGCGATCTGGAGGAAGCAAGGGACATGCATTGGGCCGCAGGCCTAGGTCGTCCGTTTCGAGGGAGACTTCCGGGCGGCGAGCTGCCGGCCCTCCGGTGCCGGTCAACTGCCAGAGAGAGAGCCTGGGAGCCCACCCCTCCCCCACCTCGGTTCCAGCCGTTGAGCACGCCTGTGCGTGCTGCCATGGATCGGGGACCAGATTTGCCGAAGACCTTGAGGATGAGCTTCGTGGACAGGACGGTCCAGCTGATGGGTCCACAGCGCCTGTGCATCTCGGTGAGTCGTTTTCACCGTCTTTACCTTTTCCTGCTATACTTGTCTCCTGTGTCGGGGGAGGGTTCCACGGTTGGGGAGCGGGTATGTGATGTGGGGTCTAGGTTTGTGAATGTTGGGGGTGGGGGGGATAGTCTGCGAGAGTTGGTCGGTTGCGTTAAGGAATTGTTAGGCCGGCTCGACGGGACGGGGGTCGCCCCTTCACGGTCTCCTGTGGCGGCGTGGGTGGGGGCTGGTGGGGTAGGGTTTAATGCCCCGGCGGCGGTCGCTGCGAGTGTAGGAGCAAATACAGAATCGGTGGCGGTGTCTGTTCAGACCGACTCGGCAGGGGCGGTTGATGGTGTTCGATTGGACGATATAGCCAGGGGGGAGGTTTATGTGTGTTTTGAAGGACCTTTGGGGGCACACTTGAAGCAGGAAGTTCGGGAAAAAAATTGGAAGGACGAGTACGTAGACATTTTTTCATTGTTGCCCCTGGAAAAATGTAATCTGGAGAAGGGGAAGCGAGATGAGAGTAAGAAGGAGGAGGAGGAAAAGCGTAGTTACCGCCTTATCCTTAAGACATTTGTTAACTGGTTGCAAGCGTTCGCCATTTTGGCCAGTATTATTGGTGAAAAGGCTCCGGAACATTGCTCCCCCCTGTTTTGCTATATGGATGCCATCAGGGAAGCCCATAGGGTATATGGGGGGTAGCTTGTCTACGTTAAGCAGTTTAGACAACGGAAGGCAGTTCGGCCCAATATTAGGTGGGACCACAAGGATATTGCCCTCTGGTTATGTGTAACGGCTCCGGTTCGACCGCGCCAGTCCTTTCCCGGGAGCGGGGGGGGGGGGGCAGCAGGCCAATCTGGTCAATCCAGCTCAGGGGGCAATGCAAAGCTCGGGCTGTGCTGGCAATACAATGAGGGGCAGTGTAAATTCGGTGCAGGTTGTAAGTTCAAGCACCTTTGTTCTCAATGCAATGGTGCGTCCCACGGGGCATCTAAATGCTTGTGCAAGGGAAAACGAGGTGGGGGAGGGGAGTTTAATGCCAGTCATGGTGGTGATGCCAGTGAAGAAGGAAAGGATGGTCAGTTTTCTAAATAGTTATCCGGACAGGGCCAACACGCAGTTGTTGTTTGATGGTTTTAATGTGGGTTTTTGTATCCCCTCCCCTCCTCACAGGTTCCCCTTTTCCATAAAAAATCTGAAGTCAGCTTACCAGCATCATGACGTGGTTAGGGAGAAATTGGCAAAAGACGTGGATTTGGGGCGCATGGCGGGGCCCTTTAGTTCTCTCCCCATCCCGGGTTTGGTCGTCTCCCCGCTGGGGGTTGTCCCGAAGAAGGAGGCGAACAAATACCATTTGATTCACCATTTGTCTTATCCTAAGGGCTTGTCGGTTAATGACGGGATAGATAGGGATCTTTGCTCGGTCGTGTATACGTCATTCGACGCGGCGGTGCAGTGGGTGCATTTCCATGGTAGGGGGGAGTTAATGGCCAAGACGGATGTCGAGGCGGCTTTTCGGCTGTTGCCGGTGCATGTGGATAATCAGCGTTTACTGGGGTGTTTTTGGGGGGCAGTTTTTATGTGGATCGGTGTCTCCCCATGGGTTGTTCCATTACTTGTGCGTACTTTGAGGCGTTTAACTCATTTTTGGAATGGGTGGTCAAATCTGTGGTGGGGGTGGATTCGATCATTCATTATTTAGACGATTTCTTGTGCGCAACGATCTTGGGGCCTGCCCGTTCCGTGAATTGGTTCGGGACATAAAACACGATCTGTTGCACCTGTGGTCGTTTTACCCGAACTTGATCACGGTGTGGTCGGATATTGTGCCTAGAAAATCCTGGCGTTTGGCACGGTCGGTGGAGCGGATCAACAAAGCCAGGGTAAAAGTTAACAGGGCGGTGTCTGCATGTGTTGCGCGGAATGGTGGCATATGTGTTCGGCACTGGGACTTGGAAGCTGGAGTTGGAGCGTATTGGAGTGCAGATGGTGTTCACCTGAATGGTGTGGGAACAGATTTGTGGTGCTTGGGCTTGCAGGATGGCATTGCGAGGGCTATTTTGTTGGGGCGGAACTCTCAGGCTTGAGGGGGTCAAGGCCTGTACGCTGTGGCTGGGGAGTCCTTGGAGTTAGACAAATAATTATGGGGGGGATGCATCGTGGGTATGGATCCCCCCCGGGTTTTAAAGATGAAAGGACACTGTCTGGCGGTTGGATATTGTGGTTTCCTTAGGGTGTTATCCCTTGGGAGAGGTGGCAGTTACCTTACGGCATCTGCCAGGAATATTAGTGCTTCTGAGCCGGGTTTTTACGGCTGGGGGTAAAATGGTGGGGCAGATAGCCAGTAACATAAAAAGTTAATGATAGCTCCAAGGACTTCTCCTAGTCTATGTGTTAATGTTTGTTTGTCAGTGGTGTCTGACGTGTTTGGGTTATAATTTATGGTTCGTGCATTATTGATTTATTATTGTTTTTGTTAATAAATAATATGGATATTATTTATTTATGGTTAATTGAGCTAACTAACTTTTATATTTATTTCTTAATAAAATGGCTGCTGTGGCCACTTTATCCAAACCCTCGGAGTCGAGTCTTCTTGAGAGAAAGGTGTGGGTTATGAATGGGGAACAGATATATAGGTAAGTGTAATTTGCATACACATACATCACTCGACTTACCCCAAGTCATGCAAAATAATGACACAAAACATTATAATTGGGTGTTAAATGGTCAAAACTTTTATTATATTATATGACCAAACCCAAAATGGCAAACCTCCGACTCACGAAGAGTCACCCTCCAGCACGCAGGAAAGGAAAAACCCCCTGTGGGGGAAACCTCTAGGGAAACCATGGCTGGAGGATTGCCCTTCCTCTGGGTTTAGAAGGTGCCAAAATAGAATTTGTAACAGAATTTGTACATTTTCTCAGATTTTCAAGGAAAGACATTACAATGAACGAACAACATAAAACACATAAATCGGCTGATCTGGTTGGCTAGGCAGAAGTCTCTCTTCCTGGGCACCCATTAAAATGAATGGGCGATGCTCGGTTGAGACGGGTCCTCCAGATGCCTCCTTGTAGCACCTGTCTCCGCTCTGGCTAATAGTGGGGGATCTCCTGCTGGAAACCCCCCTCTATTACAGACAACCCGTATGAAGAGGATTGCATCACTGTGATGAAGAAGTGGTCTTGGGTGAAGGGTTTCCCTGCTAGAACCTACAAATTACATCAGGTCGGCATTGGTGGGGAAGTCAAGCTCAAGGTCCTCAGTCCCATCCAATATGGCGCTGAATGTGGCAGTAAAACCTTCTAATATGGAATCTTCTTTATGTCATAAACATTTGTATTTATGACATCAGCACCTTCATCATCATTACTGCAAGAGTTTATTAACACTGCCGCCTCATTCATTGTGACATCACCCACAGTGGTCTGAAGTGTTAACCCTTTAATGACTGGCAGTGTACTTACCACAGAGGCCATAAAGCTGAATAGAACATATCAGCGGCCATAAAGGAAAAGGGATAATGCAGGGAGCATCTCCGCACAAGAACAATCCATGACAAAGGGTTGTCCAGGATAAGATAACTTGTCTGCTTTCTCCAAACACCAGCACCACACCTGTCCATAGGTTGTGTGTGGTATTACAGCTCATTACCATTCACTTCAATGGAGCAAACCTGCAATACCAGAAACAACCTATGGATAGGTGTGGTGCTGTTCTTGGAAGAAAGCAGCCATATTTTTCTAATCCTGCACAGCCCCTGTTAGAAATAGAAAAAAAAAAGGGGGGAGAAAAGAAATTAAAAAAATGTAAAAAGAGGAACTCTGAGGTAAAAGAAATCAAACTAGACTGAAAGGAGTCTGCTGGAGGTGCCAGATGGAAAGACAGATTTCTGCTATGGGGACCAGATTAGTTGAAATGTATCTTGAAGGGGGCTTCAGAGAGTGGGTTTTAACCCCTTCCCGCCCTATGAAGTGCTGTTGCATTGAAAAACTATGCCGTTCATCTTCGAATGCAGCGTCACAAAAACAAATTATTTTGTAAAAAATAAAACTATATAAATTTGGTATCGCCATAATCGTAACGACCCGCAGAATCAAGTTATCATGCAATTCATGCCGTCCGATGAACACTGTAAAATCAAAACAGAAATGGCGGAATTACAGGTTTTTTTTCAATTCACCCCACAAAATGTAGGTTTTAAAAAAAAAACAAAAAAAACATTATATGGTACATTAGGCCGCAGGGTAAATTCCACATAAACAGCGCCATTCATCGGTTAACTGTTTAAATGATACCAGTTCAAGTGACCTTTATCGAGAAACACCATAAGAAATGTTTTCACAATTAACCTTCTAATTGGGCCTAGCATGTGTGATACTGTCTGCTAAGCCTTTGTATCTAAGCATATTATATGTGATACTGTCTGCTGAGCCGCTGTCTCCTATCAAGTAGCAGAGCTATCAGGTGCCATAGTGTAATGAAACGGGCTAGGGAGACGGACAGGTGAGCCCTAATCTACCCGAAACTCAGTCCCTGCCTACTTGCACGGCCCGTCCTAGGCGATGGCTTACATCTGGGCGACGGTCCCTAAGCTCAATATGTGCACAACAGACAAACAGACAAGGGTACACAGAAGCTAAGGGTAATGGGGCAGTTGCCCATGGCAACACCGTGAGCAACAAGAGTAGTGAACGAGCCGAGTCAAACCAGGAGAGTACATGGTGCCAAACGCAGAGCAGGAGAGTAGTCAGTAAAGCCAGGGTCAATATGAAGCAGAGGTCAATAGGAAAAGCAGGAACAGCAGAGCCAGGAAGGAAGAGAATCACAGGCAAAGGACAAGCAGCAAGTGAAGGTATAAGTAGACAAAGGCGGTAGCTAGGACCGTCTGGCAAGGCTGTGATAGGTTCTCCCACTCCTCAGCATACCAGCCTGAGTGGTAGCAGAACGAGTCACTCTAGAAGACCTAGGCACAGATGCAGGATGATTACCCACGGGCATTGATACAAATGCTGTGTCTGGCAAATCCTTTACACTTAGACATTAAATGGGCCTTTGAATAGTGGCGCCACTTCCTGGAGGGGGCTGGGCACCAGGTAACGGTCCTTACTGACCACAAGAATCTGGTTTTCCTAGAGTCTGCCCGGAGGCTAAACCCGAGACAAGCTCGATGGGCGTTGTTTTTTTACGAGATTCAACTTTGTGGTTACCTATAGGGCTGGGTCAAAAAATATTAAAGCTGATGCTCTGTCGCGTAGCCTCATGGCCAGCCCTCCTCCTGAGGAGGATCCCGCTAGTATTTTTCCCCCAGGTATAATCATATCCTCTGTGGATTCAGACTTAGTCTCCAAAATTGCGGCTGATCAAGCTTCTGCTCCCCAGAACCTTCCTGAGAACAAGCTATTTGTTCCCCTGCAATTCGGCTAAGGTTGCTCAGGGAGAATCATGACTTCGCACTATCTGGCCATCCAGGCATCCTGGGTACCAAGCACCTCATTTCTAGAACCTATTGGTGGTCTAGGTTGCTTAAAGACATTAAGGCCTACGTCGCCGCTTGTGAAATTTGTGCTAGGTCCAAGACTCCCAGGTCCCGACCTGCGGGCTTACTATGTTCTTTGCCCATTCCCCAGAGACCTTGGACCCATATCTCCATGGATTTTAGTCCCTGTCTACTTGCACGGCCCGTCCTAAGTGACGGCGTACAACTGGGCGACGTTCCCTACGCTCAATAAGTGCAAGACAGACAACACAAGACAAGGGCACACAGAAGAAAAAGGGGGAGGTAGGGGCAGTTGCCCACGGAAACACCGTGAACAACAGGCAGTGGTAAACGAGCCGAGACAAACCAGGAGAGTACAAAGTAGCAAATCAGAGCAGGAGAATAGTCAGTTAAGCCAGGGTCAATAGGTAACAACGGTTAATAAGGTAAATAGCAAGAATCACAGAGCCAGGAAACCAGACAATCACAGGCAAGGAATATGCTGCAAGTGAGGGTAAAAATAGACCAAGGGCGGGAGCTAGAACCATCAGGCCAGGCTGTGATAGGTTCTCCCTCTCCTCAGCCTGCCAGCCTGAGGAGGATCCCGCTTGTATTTTGCCCCCAGGTATAATCATATCCTCTGTGGATTCAGACTTAGTCTCCGAAATTGCGGCTGATCAAGGTTCAGCTCCCGAGAATCTTCCTGAGAACAAGCTGTTTGTTCCCCTGCAATTCTTGCTAAGGTTGCTCAGGGAGAATCATGACTCTGCACTATCTGGCCATCCAGGCATCCCGGGTACCAAGCACCTAATTTCTAGAACCTATTGGTGGCCTGGATTGCCTAAAGACGTTAAGGCCTACGTTGCTGCTTGTGAAATTTGTGCTAGGTCCAAGACTCCCAGGTCCCGACCAGCGGGCTTACTATGTTCCTTGCCCATTCCCCAGAGACATTGGACACATATCTCCATGGATTTTATCACTGATCTGCCTCCATCCGAAGGTAAGTCGGTGGTGTGGGTTGTAGTAGACTACTTCAGTAAGATGTGCCTCTTTGTACCCCTCAAGAAACTACCCAATGCCAAGACGTTAGATACCTTGCTTGTCAAACACATTCTGCGTCTCCATGGGGTTCCTGTCAATATTGTTTCTGACAGAGGGGTACAATTTGTTTAATTGTTTTGGAGAGCCTTCTGTAAGAGTCTGGAGATTGATCTGTCCTTCTCCTCGGCCTTCCATCCTGAAACTAATGGCCAAACTGAGAGGACTAATCAGTCTCTAGAACAATATTTAAGGTGTTTTATCTCTGACTGTCAAGATGATTGGGTCTCCTTCATTCCCCTCACCGAATTTTCCCTTAATAACCGGGTCAGTAACTCGTCAGGGGTCTCCCCCTTTTTCTGTAATTTTGGGTTTAACCCACGGTTCTCCTCCGTTTCTCCTGGTGGGTCCAACTATCCCGAGGTAGATGTCATTCATCGGGAACTGTGCACAGTCTGGGCCCAGGTTCAGAAGAACCTTCAGGCGTCCCAGCACACAAAAGAATCAGGCAGATAAAAGACATTCTACTAAACCCTTGTTTGTAGTCGGGGATCTGGTGTGGTTGTCTTCAAAAAATGTGCGCCTTAAAGTTCCGTCCAAAAAATTTGCTCCCCTGTATATAGGGCCGTACAAGGTCAGTGAGGTCCTTAACCCTGTCTCCTTCTGGCTGAGGTTACCCCCATCTTTTAAAATACACAACGTGTTCCATGCATCCCTCCTGAAACGCTGCTCCCCGTCCTTGGCTACCTCGAGGAAACCTCCGGTCCCTGTTCTGACCCCTGAGGGGTAGAATTTGAGGTGGCCAAGATTGTGGACAGCAGAATGGTCCAAGGCTCCCTGCAGTACCTGGTCCATTGGAGAGGATACGGGCCTGAGGAGAGGACTTGGGTCCCCCCCGGATGTTTACGCCGGGTTATTGCTTAGGAAGTTCCATCTTCGGTTCCCCAACAAGCCAGGTCCACCTAGGAAGGGTCCAGTGGCCTCTCATAAAAGAGGGGGTACTGCAAAGAATTTGCCAGACACAGCGTCTGTGTCAACACCCGTGGTTAATCAGCCTGCATCTGTGCCTAGGTCTGCTAGAGTGACTCGTTATTCTACCACTCAGGCTGGTAGGCTGAGGAGTGGGAGAACCTATCACAGCCTGGCCAGACGGTCCTAGCTCCCGCCCTTTGTCTACTTATACCTTCATTTCCTGCTTGTCCTTTGCCTGTCATTCTCTTGCTTCCTGGCTCTGCTGTTCCTGCTTTTCCTATTGACCTCTGCTTCATATTGACCCTGGCTTTACTGACTACTCTCCTGCTCTGTGTTTGGCACCACGTACACTCCCGGTTTGACTCGACTCGTTCACTACTCTTGTTGCTCACGGTGTTGCCATGGGCAACTGCCCCATTTCCCGTTAGCTTCTGTGTACCCTTGTAAGTTTTGTCTGTCGTGCACATATTGAGAGTAGGGACCGTCGCCCAGTTGTACGCCGTCACCTAGAATGGGCCGTGCAAGTAGGCAGGGACTGAGTTGCGCGTAGATTAGGGCTCACCTGTCTGTCTCCCTACCCTGACATTACACTAAGAGTTTGCGGTTGCCAACGTCATAGTTTCTCTCAGTGGAGGAGAACTTCCTGGAGAAGTAGGCACAGGGACGGAGATGGGTGAGAGACCTAGTACCCTGGGACAAGACAACACCCACTCCCACCTCAGAGGCGTCAACCTCCATGATAAATGGCTCCATTTGGTTAGTCTGAATCAGCACTGGGACAGAGACAAAGCACCTCTTAAGGACCTCAAAGGCCTGGACCGCCTCTGGAGGACCAGTCCTTAGAAAACACAAGTATATCATCATGGTACACTACAAGAAATACCCCCAGATAGTTTCCTAAAATCTCATTTATGAAATTCTGTAAGACCGCGGGAGCATTACACAACCCAAAGGGCATGACAAGATATTCGAAATGACTTTCGGGTGTATTAAACGCAGTCTTCCACTCATCCCCCTCTCTGATCCGGATAAGGTTATAAGCCCCCGAAGATCGAACTTAGAGAACCATTGGGCCCCCTGAACCTGATTGAAGAGATCAGGAATTAAAGGAAGGGGATATTGGTTCCTTACAGTGATTTTATTTAAATTTCGGTAATCAATGCACGGCCTAAGACCACCATCCTTGTTCCCCACGAAGAAGAAGCCAGCACCTACCGGAGAAGTAGAGGGGCGAATGTAACCCTTGGCCAGGCATTCTTGGATATATTCTCTCATGGCTTGACGTTCAGGACAAGAGAGATTAAATATCCTACCTTTAGGGAGCTTAGCTCCTGGTACCAAATCGATTGCGCAATCGTACTCTCTATGAGGAGGTAACTGTTCGGAGGCCCTTTTAGAAAAGACATCAGCGAAGTCCTGACTAAACTCAGGTAGAGTGTTCACCTCCTCAACGAGAGAAACCAAATTATCAGAAAAACATGACGTCATGCATTCATTACCCCATTTAGTAAGATCACCAGTATTCCAGTTAAAAGTGGGATTATGCATCTGCAACCAAGGAAGGCCTAAAATCAAATCGGACGATAACCCCTGCATCACTAACACAGAACACTGCTCCAAATGAATGGAGCCAACATTGAGTTCAAAAACAGGGGTATGCTGCGTATAATAACCATTAGCAAGCGGAGTGGAATCAATACCCACTACCGCGACAGGTTTAGGCAAATCAATTAATGGCATAGCTAGAGACATAGCAAATTCCACAGACATAATATTAGTAGCAGACCCTGAATCCACAAAGGCACTGTCGGTGGCAGACCTTCCATCAATAGAGACCTGAAAGGGAAGCAAGATTTTATTAGGCTTCATGTTTGCGGGAAATACCTGTGCGCCCAAGCGAGGGTAAAAATAGACCAAGGGCGGGAGCTAGAACCGTCAGGCCAGGCTGTGATAGGTTCTCCCTCTCCTTAGCCTGCCAGACTGAGTGGTAAGAGACCACGTCACTCTAGCAGACCTTGGAGCTGATGAAGGCTGGTTAACCCCAGGCGTCGGCACTGAACCTATGTCTGGCAAACCCTTTACATATAGTCTTAGGGTTCACACGCAAAGTCAAAAATGGCTGAAAATTACAGAGCTGTTTTCAGAGAACAGATATCAGTCCTACACAGGCATTCTGCAGACCATATACACTACCGTTGAAAAGTTTAGGGTCACTAAGAAATTTCCTTATTTTTGAAAGAAAAGCACAGTTTTTTTCAATGAAGATAACATTAAATTAATTAGAAATACACTCTATACATTGTTAATGTGGTAAATGACTATTCTAGCTGCAAACGTCTCGTTTTTAATGCAATATCTACATAGGTGTATAGAGGCCCATTTCCAGCAACCATCACTCCAGTGTTCTAATGGTACATTCTGTTTGCTAACTGTGTTAGAAGGCTAATGGATGATTATAAAACACTTGAAAACCCTTGTGCAATTATGTTAGCACCGCTGTAAAGAGTTTTGCTGTTTAGAGGAGCTATAAAACTGACCTTCCGTTGAGCTAGTTGAGAATCTGGAGCATTACATTTGTGGGTTCGATTAAACTCTCCAAATGGCTAGAAAAAGAGAGCTTTCATGTGAAACTCGACAGTCTATTCTTGTTCTTAGAAATTAACGCTATTCCATGTGAGGAATTGCCAAGAAACTGAAGATTTCCTACAACGGTGTGTATTACTCCCTTCAGAAGACAGCACAAACAGGCTCTAACCAGAGTAGAAAGACAAGTGGGAGGCCCCGCTGCACAACTGAGCAACAAGACAAGTACATTAGAGTCTCTACTTTAAGAAATAGATGCCTCACAGGTCCTCAACTGGCAGCTTCATTAAATAGTACCCGCAAAACGCCAGTGTCAACGTCTACAGTGAAGAGGCGACTCCGGGATGCTCGTCTTCAGGGCAGAGTGGCAAAGAAAAAGCCATATCTGAGACTGGCTAATAAAAGGAAAAGATTAATATGGGAAAAAGCACACAGACATTGGACAGAGGAAGATTGGAAAAAAGTGTTATGGACAAACGAATCGAAGTTTGCGGTGTTTGGATCACACAGAAGAACATTTGTCAGACGCAGAACAACTGAAAAGATGCTGGAAGAGTGCCTGACGCCATCTGTCAAGCATGGTGGAGGTAATGTGATGGTCTGGGGTTGCTTTGGTGCTGGTAAAGTGGGAGATTTGTACAAGGTAATAGGGATTTTGAATAAGGAAGGCTATCACTCCATTTTGCAATGCCATGCCATACCCTGTGGACAGCTCTTGATTGGAGCCAATTTCATCCTACAACAGGACAATGACCCAAAGCACACCTCCAAATTATGCAAGAACTATTTAGGGAAGAAGCAGGCAGCTGGTATTCTATCTGTAATGGAGTGGCCTGGCCAGCGCAGTCACCAGATCTCAACACCATAGAGCTGTTGTGGGAGCAGCTTGACCGTATGGTACGCAAGAAGTGCCCATCAAGCCAATCCAACTTGTGGCAGGGACTTCTGGAAGCATGGAGTGAAATTTCTCCCGATTACCTCAGCAAATTAACAGCTAGAATGCCAAAGGTCTGCAATGCTGTAATTTCTGCAAATGGAGCATTCCAAGACCAAAGCAAAGTTTGAAGGAGAAAATTATTATTTCAAATAAAAAAATATTATTTCTAACCTTGTCAATGTCTTGACTATATTTTCTAGTCATTTTGCAACTCATTTGATAAATATAAGTGTGAGTTTTCACGGAAAACACAAAATTGTCTGGGTGACCCCAAACTTTTGAACGGTAGTGTAAGTGAATACAGTGCAGTGAAATTCAGTGACTCACAGGTGACATCTTCTCAGAATGGAGTCGTTCATGTTCTCTTTTCTTCTTCATCCGGCCCAGAACACCATGTTGACTTCCAGTCTTCTTCATCTCCAATGCCCAAGCGCGAACCACAAGATATGTCATGAAAGTGTTGATGTAACCTGTATAGCACGTTCACGTGACCCAATGTGCCACGTCACAGCTTATTCAAATCATGGAAGCGTTCAGTCTACATGACTACCGCCCGTCACGGTGCGCATACCTTAGATTAAAATTTAGACATATAACTAACTCTAAACCTCATAAGCTAATTTTCTTTAGCTATTATACTAGGATGTACAATTCTATATTTAAATATTATCATATTCGTCATGTGTCCTAGTATACCCACATCCAGCGATGGGTGGGATGGGTGAAACATAAAATAGTTTTCCATGAGTTTTGGACTGCGATGTGCTGCTGATCTCCCCTTTTGGGGGTAATATACAGGGAATATGGGGGTTATATAAGGGACTCCCATCATCCCTGTATATACCAGCCATCATCCCCATATATAACCACCATTATCCGTGTATGTACCAGCCCACCATTATCTCAGTATAAAATCTCCATCACCCCTGTATATCCCATTAGGGCGGGCACTGTCAGCTTGCTGTGGCTTGCAGGCATTGTGGCTAAAGAAGAAGTAAATGGGGTGGGCATTGAGGACACCATGGACCAATAGGATGCCTGAAATGCCGGTATATGGGAGAAGTCCAGCAGAATCTGAAAATATTCCTCCTGATTGCTTAGGCTGGGTTCACACGACCTATTTTCAGACGTATACGAGGCGTATTATGCCTCGTTTTACGTCTGAAAATAAGGCTACAATACGTCGGCAAACATCTGCCCATTCATTTGAATGGGTTTCCCGACGTACTGTGCAGACAACCTGTCATTTATGCCTCGTCAAAAGAAGTGCAGGGCAATTCTTTTGACGTAATTTGAGCCGTTCTTCATTGAACTCAATGAAGCACAGCTCAAAATTTACGGCTGTCAGAGAAGCCTCGCAAAATGCGAGTAGGAGCATTTACGTCTGAAACGAGGCAGCTGTTTTCTCCTGAAAACAGTCTGTCTTTTCAGACGTAAAAGCCTTCTACCGTGTGCACATACCCTTAAAGGCTATGTACACCTTTGCACTGTTTTTTTTTTAATTGGCTTGTATGTATTTTGTAAAATAAATCACATTTCTAATTGGTCTACCATATGTCTTCTGTACCTGCAGTGTATTTCAGTTCATGGCCAGCTGCTGTATTTAGTTATCTCTCTAAGGCCCTGTTCACACCTGCGTTGGTGTGTTTTGTTGTTCTGCCCCATCAGTGGTGCAGAACAAAGGAATAACGGAAGCAACTGTTCCGTCGCACAACGGACACCGCCACCTGCCGACAGAACCCATTGACTTTAGTGGGTTTCATTGGCTTTCCGTCAGGCGGGGGGCCGTGATTTTACCAGAGACAATAGTGCAGATGTGAACGAGGACTTATCCGTCAGTCATCACCCTAATGGCAAACTGAGCAGCTCCTCCTTTGCAGGCTCATGAACAAGCATTTACTGTGGAATCTGCGCATGTGCATGGTCCTAATTACTGCATACCTCCTAACCGTCCCGGATATAGGGGGGCAGTCCAGGATTCCGGGCGGTGTTACGCTGTCCCAAGCGGCCGGTGGTATGTCTTGGTGTCAACTGTATCTGCGTCCTCAGGATGCAGATACAGTTTAATCCAATGCTAATGAAAGGGATCGTCAGCTCCCTGCTTCTGTATTATTACCACTCGCCGAGGAATTCCCGGGCACAGCGCTACTTTAAGCGCGGAGCCCCTTGTCTCACTATCCATATATGAACAATGACGTTGGGGACTACTCCTGGAACGGAATCCACTGCCTTTGCATTGCCGATGGTCTGGCCGGGGATTCCGCTCCTAGGCGGAACCCCTGATGTCACTGTTCATATATGTACAATCACATCAAGGGCTCCTTCTGGAGAGCAATCCTTGGCCACAGCGTGGCCGACGCTCTGGACAGAGATTCTGCTCCTATAGGGAATGCCTTACGTCACTGTCCATATATGGACAGTGACGGCAGGGGCCCCTCCTGGAGTGGAATCCCTGGGGGGGTGGCACCATCTATATGGGCACTGTGTGTGACACTATCTATATGGGCACTTGCGCTTTATATGTGCGCACTGGTACTAGGGGTAGCTAAGGGGGCATTAAACTGTATGGGGGCAGCTTTTTGTCATTATACTGTGTGGGGGTCCTATGGGAACATAATAATGAGTGGGCTGAACCGGGTATGTGTGGGCGGAGATTACTTAGATTAGGTACTTGAAAGTTGGTAGGTATGTTTACTGGTGTGTGCTGGGGCAGAGCGAGTGTGCCTGCTCCAAATTTGCAGCATAAGGCAATGAGGTTGCTTTACCACATGCCAATGCGGCAATTTTGGGAATTGCTCCCTCTAGTGACCAGCACATGGAAATGTTATAAATTAGAATCTGATTTATAATATTTCCTGACTTGTGAAAAAATTAAAATATTAAAACAATGTTTAATCATTTATATATTAACTGTTTAACTGAAAAAAAATAAAAATCCTAGCGACACATTCCCTTTAGTGAGGACAATTTGACCAAAAAAGAACGGAAAGCATTAAAAGAGTTGAAAAATTTAAAAGATGTTATAATCAAACCAAGTGATAAAGGTGGGAATGTGGTCCTCCTCAGGGAGGAATACTATGTCGGTGAGATCAAGAGGCAATTAAATACTAATTCTTATGTTACCCTAACTGGTAACCCCATTCCAGATTTAACACACACACTAAATAGAAAACTGATGTTTGCTGTGGATGATGGCTTGATAAGTAAACAAGAACTCCATTACTTGGAGATAAAGGAGCCACGTATACCTACCATGTATGTGCTTCCCAAGGTACACAAAAATAGAGATACCCCACCTGGCAGGCCAATTATCTCAGGGTGTGATGGCCCAACTGATCACCTTGGGAAATACATAGATGAAAAACTTAAACCATTTGTGGGTGTGCTCCCCTCTTTTGTCTTAGACACAGGAGATCTCCTAAGTAAATTGGAAAAACTTACGATTGAGGGTGATTTTCTGCTCGTGGGATTGGATGTAGAATCGTTGTATACCTCCATCCCCCATGAGGCTGGATTAAGGGCCGCTGCGCATTTCCTGGAGAGACGAGGTGGGGAATGGGCCCATCAAAATTAATTCATTATAGAGATGTTGGAATTTGTCCTGAACCACAATTGCTTCTCATTTGATGGCAAATATTATCGCCAAGTACAGGGGACAGCCATGGGGTCCTCTTGTGCACCTTCATATGCATGTTTACATCTGGGATGGTGGGAAGAATTTATTGTATATCCCCACCCTCTCTTTAGGAGATGCGCGGCTACCTGGCTCAGATACATGGATGATGTGCTCCTATGTTGGAAGGGATCGGTGGAAACCCTGGAAGAGTTTATTAAAGATCTCAATACGAATAGTTTGAATCTTTTCTTGACATTTACTTCAAGTGAGACTAATATCAGTTTTCTAGATTTAAATATTCACAGGGAAGGAAATCAGCTTATGACTACGACTTTCCGTAAACCAACGTCAGGAAATAGCCTTTTGGCAGCAAGTAGCCATCACCTACCTTCCCAAATTAAGGGAATCCCAATAAGTGAATTTCTTCGAATCAGACGTAACTGCTCTAGATTTGAAGACTTCAAAGGAGAGGCTCAAGATTTAACATTGCGCTTTTTAAATAGGGGATATCCTAAAAAAATTATAAAAAAAGGGTATAACAGAGCCATAAGACAAGATAGGAGGGAAATTCTTGAAAGGGTTAAAAAAGAAAAAACATGATAATAGAGTACGGTTCATCTCAAGGTATGGTTCCCATTGGAATTTACTACGTAATTTAATGATTAAAAATTGGCCTCACCTAACTTTGGATAAAAGGATTGGTTCAATAGTAGGTGAGATACCAAGTATGGTTCCAAGAAAAGCCCCTACTTTAAAAGATATTCTAGTCAGTTCTGAATTTAAAAGAAAGACCATAGATAACGAAACATGGTTGAATAAACGGTCAAAGGGGATGTATATGTGCGGCTCTTGCAATTGTTGCAAATATGTTTTGAAATCCGATACCTTTTTTGGCAGCGAACATAAAAGAGAATTTAAGGTTTATAATTTTATCAACTGTCGTTCAACTATGGTGATGTATTCAATTATTTGTCCATGTGGTAAGCAGTATATTGGAAAAACGAAACGGGAGTTACAGATAAGAATTAGGGAACATCTTTCAGACATTACAAAGGGCGAAATGAAAAGCCCATTGGCAGCACATTTTAAATTACATCATGGACAATCAACCAAGGGCTTAAAATTTATGGGAATCTACCAACTTTTTGAGGATAGAAGGGGTGGGGATCGTAACCGTATTCTTTTACAGAAAGAAACGATGTGGATTTATACATTGGGAACCCTCAACCCTAGAGGTCTTAACAATGAAATAAAATTTAATATGTTTTTATGACATGCGTCTTTGTGGTGTAATATGATTGCCCGTCTTTTGGATACCTCTAATGGATTGATTACCTTGTGACCTATTCTCAAATGGTTTGATTCGACCCAATCTAAGTAAATATATTTTTTCACTCCTTGAAAATAGGAGGGAATAGACTTATGGGATGAATAAAGAACTAACTGTTATGATTTTCTGCCTCCGAGTGGTGGGGACTGGGTCCCTACAGATTTTTATCTGTTGTGGACCCGCTCCCTGCCCTTCGGAGACAGACATTAAAATCCTTGGATTCCGGAAGCGTTTTTGCCCTAATTTGGGAAAGCCTGTTTTATATCCCTTTATGTTTTGGAAGTGATCTTGTCGGTTTGGCATTTGGGTGGGGGTTGCGTGGATCCTTAAGGGCCGGCTGTGTAACAGCGTCCCGTGATTTTTCCACGCACCAACCAGCGAACTAATTTTCCTTTTATAAATACTTTTTTTCTCTGGATAAATTGATAGGTCCTATGGATGTTCTCTGTCCCTGGGTGATGGGGACTCGGTCCCTCCGGAAATATTCTCGGGGTTGGACCCACTCCCTGTCACCCGGGTACAGAGGATGCCTTGCCTGATTTTCGGCAGATAAAAATTAGCGGGACACTATCATATTACTCTAATAAATAGGTACTTTATGGGCTTAATGCTTTATGGACAGTCCGTTGACAGGTGCAGCGTCAAATTAGTGTTATACCATCTGAAATGCAACATGGATCTCTCATCATTTATTTAATTTTTTGGATTTTTTTATTTATTTTTATTTTTTTATTTTATTTTCTTATTTATTATTTATATAATTTTCAGTTATATTTTATTTATTATAGACACTGCTGATCACTAATGGGTTTGTTAGGGATAAATGAATTTTTCTTAATCCAAAAAATGGGAATTTACTTGCAATGTACTGTGTGTATGTTTTGGTATTTTATATATTTATATATATATATATATATATATATATATATATATATATATATATGTATATTCCCGGATAGAAATGTATGATGAAATACTGAGGGTAATCTATAAATATGGACAAAACATGTGTATAATTGGACGTTTTGGATTTGAATCATTGGATTCTATGAGTACTTAATGTAATATTTTTACATATGGGTCCAGTTCCCTTTAAATTTGGCACTATAAAGATGCCAGACTTTACTGAACTCACAAAATGGCTCTGAGGAAATCCCGGTTCGGGATGAAACATGTCAGCTGATCAATTAGTCTACACCTGGCAGGTAGTGACGTCAACCTTGCCTCGTCTTGCAGTCTCCAGTGTTGCCAGAAAAAACCAACGTGGATACCAGCATATTACGATACCGACTCTCCAATGAGGAGTGTGTTCCATTGCTATAATTTGCTCACCTTGGGTGAAACCTCGGCTGCCCCCGAGTATAGGAAGATCCAAGCTATTCAACATAAGGATTGACCGTGGATGGAGTGGATATAAGGAGAACCTTCCATGTGGGAATTGTGATCTGCCAATGATGAGATTGAAGGGGTGAAAAACGCGATTGATATATATTTTTTAAAATCTGCTTTAACTCTACAATTGCTCCAGGAGGAGGAACATAGTGAAAAAGAGTGAACTTTCAGTCCACCTTGAGTTGCGAGATCAACATAAAAATGAGTATTCAACTCTTTATCTATATTTGCATGGCTATTACATAAGAGGAACTGCTCCTGTTGGTTTCGGACCAAAATTCTAAAAGAAGGCGGAAAAAGCAAAAAATGCAAGTGTGAACTGAGACCAATGGTGTCTGAATAAAAATTTAACGTGGATACCAGCATAGCAGGATTCCGACTCTTAAATGTAGGAGCGTGCTCCATTGCTTAAATTTGCTCACCTTTGGGTGAAATCTCGGCTGCCCCCGAGTATAGGAAGATTTAAAGATGAATATTTAACTCCTTATATACAATTGCATTGCTATCACACAAGAGGAACTGTCTCTGTTGGTTTCGGACCAAAATTAGAAAAGGAGTAAAAAGAAAAAAGCGCAAGTGTGAACGGAGACCAATGGTGTCTGGATAAAAAAAATCTTCAGAACCGGTTCTTATAGCTAATCTCTTATATGGGTCTGATTTTGGCTTATGTATAGAACACCTATTACCTAGATATCTCATCATGACATGTCATTGTGTTTAGAGGGGGATAAATTAATGGCAGTAATGTTATAAAAGTCTGTGTTGGTATCCTGGCCAGGAGACATTTTTTTTTTAATTATGTACATCTAGTTTGAAACAAATGTGTTTTCTCAAACCCTTTTCTTTTCCTATAAAAAATCTTTGTATTATGGATAAAAGAGGAAAGAGATATATTTATATATGAAAAATCTTTAAAATATATTTTTATATGGAATTTAATACAAATTTATATAAAATTATTCTTATCCCAAAGAGTGCCTGGTATGTTTTGGAAAATATTTTTTGTTTTTTTCTTTTTGAATTCCCTTTAATACTGGCGTTTCATACACCAGTCCTATTAAACAGTTTGCTGGAGTAAGATGCAACACATTTATTAACAGGCGAACGACTCTTAATAAATGTGTCACATCTTTTAGCTGCAACGCGGCCTGTCATCAGTACTTTCTACGTGCTGCGGCCTGTCATTAGTACTTTCTACGTGCTGCGACCTGTCATTAGTACTTTCTACGTGCTGCGACCTGTCATTAGTACTTTCTACGTGCTGCGACCTGTCATTAGTACTTTCTACGTGCTGCGGCCTGTCATCAGTACTTTCTACGTGCTGCGGCCTGTCATTAGTACTTTCTATGTGCTGCGGCCTGCTGTACATTTTTAAAATGTATTTTATTGTCTGATTGGGGGGGCATACAGTCTGATTGGGGGGGAGGTATGGGTCTGGCACGGACCTTTTGCCTTGTTACGCCCCCCAGAGATAAATCTGTACCACATTATACATATAGATTTCTGCTATAATTTACATCAGTTACTGGCGTAAATTATAGTAAAATTGTTGGCCATTTCTGCTAAGCCCCGCCCATTTTTTGCCCCCAACAATTCTGACATTTGCGTATTTTGTGAATTTTCGACGCTAATAAACTGTTGTAGAAAGGTTAATATATTCCCCCCAAAGGCTACAGACCGTAATACAATATCTTAATGTAAGGATGTGTACACTTAATTGTGCAGCAACGCTTGTTGTCTCCATTCTATGTCAGTGTGGGAAGTAGATGTCCGGCCTTATGATTTTGTGATATGTGATAGACCCAAAATCCCAAGCACGAAACCAAAGAATGCAAAATAAAGACACAAAACATTATAATTGGGTGTTAAATGGTCAAAACTTTTATTATATTATATGACCAAACCCAAAATGGAAACCTCCGACTCACGAAGAGTCACCCTCCAGCACGCAGGAAAGGAAAAACCCCCTGTGGGGGAAACCTCTAGGGAAACCATGGCTGGAGGATTGCCCTTCCTCTGGGCTTAGAAGGTGCCAAAATATCATTTGTAACAGAATTTGTACGTTTTCTCAGATTTTCAAGGAAAGACAATACAATGAACGAACGACATAAAACACATAAATCGGCTGATCTGGTTGGCTAGGCGGATGTCTCTCTTCCTGGGCACCCATTAACATGAATGGGCGATCCACGGATGAGACGGGTCCTCCAGATGCCTTCTTGTAGCACCTGTCTCCGCTCCGGCTAATAGAGGGGGATCTCCTGCTGGAAACCCCCCTCTACTACAGACAACCCGTATGAAGAGGATGGCATCACTGTGATGAAGAAGTGGTCTGGGGTGAAGGGTTTCCCTGCTAGAACCTACAAATTACATCAGGTCGGTATTGGTGGGGAAGTCAAGCTCAAGGTCCTCAGTCCCATCCAATATGGCGCTGAATGTGGCAGTAAAACCTTCTAATATGGAATCTTCTATATGTCATAAACATTTGTATTTATGACATCAGCGCATTCATCATCATTACTACAGGAGTTTATTACCACTGCACAACTCAAACATTGTGACATCACCCACAGTGGTCTGAAGTGTTAACCCTTTACTGACTGGCAGTGTACTTACCACAGAGGCCATAAAGCTGAATAGAACATATCAGCGGCCATAAAGGAAAAGGGATAATGCAGGGAGCATCTCCGCACAAGAACAATCCATGACAAAGGGTTGTCCAGGATAAGATAACTTGTCTGCTTTCTCCAAAAACCAGCACCACACCTGTCCATAGGTTGTGTGTGGTACTACAGGTCATTACCATTCACTTCAATGGAGCTAACCTGCAATACCAGATACAACCTAGTTCAGCACTACTATGCTGGACAGCACCACTTTTCTGTGACATCACTCATTTTCACCTGTTGGCAACCGGATATAAACCTCGTTCTGACATTTAGTTGTTAGCATTAAAGCCATGAGGAAGGACGTGGTATACGTCTGAAACGCGTAGGCACCTTACCTACATTTTCACCCTTGCATTCGGGAATGATCTTGTTTTAACTATCCAAATAAAATTGGAACTACGTTCTGTTTTAAACTTGACTGCGCTGGACCATCTACTTTTGTCCCCTTTTTTCCAGACCCATATATACCCAGTACAGATATTGTTGTAGATTTCACGTGCAGCCCTATGTAACACCTCTGATAACACAGTGATAGCTCTCTGAGTACAGATAATGCAGTAGATGTTACCTGTAGTCCTATGTAACACCACAGATAACACAGTAATAACGGAGTACAGATAATGTAGTAGTGTTACCTGCAGTCCTATGTAACACCACAGATAACAGTGATAACTCTCTGAGTACAGATAATATAGTAGATGTAAGAGACAAACATATGCAGAGACACAGAGACAGACACGCACACATACACACACACACACTGTAACATATACACATACAAACACAGAGACACATACTGTATACACACTACACACACATATACACACAGACACTCACCATGTATCCTTGCTGACAGGCTCACAAGTTTCTTTCAGGACAGGAGCTTCCTCCTCTGCTTCTCGGCTGTTATTTACTCCGTGTGTGTAACAGCAGAGCACAGAGTAGAGGCAGAGCCCAGTGGCACCCCCTACATGCTGGGAGGGTGCAACAAGGGAGTGGACCGGTCCAGTCCCCTGACCTGAGTCATCTGACCTCATGTCACTGACGTGAGATCAAGTGACAGGTAGGGTAATTGGACTGGTCCACTCCCTGGCCGTCACAGACCTCAGTCAGAACGACGCTGCGTGATTTCCTGGCTCTTCCTAAAGCTGCTGCAGGTGTCCGACATACAGGGCGCCTATCAGCAGCGATCAGCTGCTCTGCGGCGCCCCCCCCCCTTCCCTACAACTTAGTTGCGCCCGGGGCACATGCCTCACCTGCCCCCCCTAGCTACGCCCCTGCACATAGGATACCTGCTGCACACACCACTCACACATAGGAAACATGCTGTACATGCCACTCAAAAATAGGACACATGCTGTACACGCCACTCACACATAGGATACATCCTGTACACGTCACTCACACATAAGATACCTGCTGCACACACCACTCACACATAGGACACATGCTGCACACGCCACTCACACATAGGACACATGCTGTACACGCCACTCACACATAGGATACATGCTGTACACGTCACTCACACATAAGATACCTGCTGTACACGCCACTCACACATAGGATACATGCTGTACACACCACTCACACATAGGATACATGCTGTACACACCACTCACACATAGGATACATGCTGTACACGCCACTCACACATAGGATACATGCTGTACACGTCACTCACACATAGGACACATGCTGCACACGCCACTCACACATAGGACACATGCTGTACACGCCACTCACACATAGGATACATGCTGTACACGTCACTCACACATAAGATACCTGCTGTACACGCCACTCACACATAGGATACATGCTGTACACACCACTCACACATAGGATACATGCTGTACACACCACTCACACATAAGATACCTGCTGTACACGCCACTCACACATAGGATACATGCTGTACACACCACTCACACATAGGATACATGCTGTACACACCACTCACACATAGGATACATGCTGTACACGCCACTCACACATAGGATACATGCTGTACACGTCACTCACACATAGGACACATGCTGCACACGCCACTCACACATAGGACACATGCTGTACACGCCACTCACACATAGGATACATGCTGTACACGTCACTCACACATAAGATACCTGCTGTACACGCCACTCACACATAGGATACATGCTGTACACACCACTCACACATAGGATACATGCTGTACACACCACTCACACATAGGACACATGCTGTACACGCCACTCACACATAGGATACATGCTGTACACGCCACTCACACATAGGATACATGCTGTACACGCCACTCACACATAGGATACATGCTGTATACGCCACTCACACATAGGATACATGCTGTACACGCCACTCACACATAGGATACATGCTGTACACACCACTCACAAATAAGATACCTGCTGCACACGCCACTCACACATAGGACACATGCTGTACACGCCACTCACACATAGGACATGCTGTACACGCCACTCACACATAGAATACATGCTGTACACGCCACTCACACATAGGATACATGCTGTACACGCCACTCACACATAGGATAAATGCTGTACACGTCACTCACACATAGGATACATGCTGTACACGCCACTCACACCACACGCCACTCACACATAGGATAAATACTGTACACACCACTTACATATAGGACACATGCTGTACACGCCACTCACACAGGATACATGTTGCACACACCACTCACACATAGGATACATGCTGTACACACCACTCACACATAGGATACATGCTGTACAGGCCACTCACACATAGGTTACATGCTGTACACGAAACTCACACATAGGATACATGCTGTACACGCCACTCACACATAGGATACATGCTGTACAGGCCACTCACACATAGGTTACATGCTGTACACGAAACTCACACATAGGATACATATTGTACACGCCACTCACACATAGTACACATGCTGTACACGCCACTCACACATAGGATACATGCTGTACAGGCCACTCACACATAGGATACACGCTGCACACGCCACTCACACATAGGACACATGCTGTACACACCACTCACACATAGGATACATGCTGTACACACCACTCACACATAGGATACATGCTGTACTCACCACTCACACATAGGACACATGCTGTACACGCCACTCACTCATAGGATACATGCTGTACACACCACTCACACATAGGATACATGATGTACACACCACTCACACATAGGATACATGCTGCATACGCCACTCACACATAGGATACATGCTGTACACGCCACTCACTCAGGATACATGCTGTACACGCCACTCACACATAGTACACATGCTGTACACGCTACTCACACATAGGATACATGCTGTACATGCCACTCACACATAGTACACATGCTGTACACGCTACTCACACATAGGATACATGCTGTACATGCCACTCACACATAGGACACATGCTGCACACGCCACTCACACATAGGACACATGCTGCACACACCACTCACACATAGGATACATGCTGCACACGCCACTCACACATAGGACACAAGCTGTACACGCCACTCACACATAGGATACATGCTGTACACTCCACTCACACCACACGCCACTCACACATAGGATAAATGCTGTACACACCACTTACATATAGGATACATGCTGTACACGCCACTCACACATAGTACACATGCTGTACACTCCACTCACACCACACGCCACTCACACATAGGATAAATGCTGTACACACCACTTACATATAGGACACATGCTGTACATGCCACTCAAAAATAGGACACATGCTGTACACGCCACTCACACATAGGATACATGCTGTACACGCCACTCACACATAGGATACATGCTGTACACACCACTCACACATAAGATACCTGCTGCACACGCCACTCACACATAGGACACATGCTGTACACGCCACTCACACATAGGACACATGCTGTACACACCACTCACACATAGGATACATGCTGTACACGCCACTCACACATAGGATAAATGCTGTACACGCCACTCACACATAGGATACATGCTGCATACGCCACTCAAAAATAGAATACATGCTGTACATGCCACTCACACATAGGGTAAATACTGTACACACCACTTACATATAGGACACATGCTGTACAGGCCACTCACACATAGGATACATGTTGTACACGCCACTCACACAGGATACATGCTGCACACACCACTCACACATAGGATACATGCTGTACACACCACTCACACATAGGATACATGCTGTACACGCCACTCACACATAGGATACATGCTGTACAGGCCACTCACACATAGGATACATGCTGTACACACCACTCACACATAGGATACATGCTGTACATGCCACTCACACATAGGATACATGCTGCATACGCCACTCACACATAGGATACATGCTGTACACGCCACTCACTCAGGATACATGCTGTACACGCCACTCACACATAGTACACATGCTGTACACGATACTCACACATAGGATACATGCTGTACATGCCACTCACACATAGGATACACGCTGCACACGCCACTCACACATAGGATACATGCTGTACACACCACTCACACATAGGATACATGCTGTACACACCACTCACACATAGGATACGTGTTGTACATGCCACTCAAACATAGGATAAATGCTGTACACGTCACTCACACTTAGGATACATGCTGTACACGCCACTCACACATAGGATACATGCTGCACACGCCACTCACACATAGGATACATGCTGCACACACCACTCACACATAGGACACAAGCTGTACATGCCACACACATATAGGATAAATGCTGTACACTCCACTCACACCACACGCCACTCACACATAGGATAAATGCTGTACACACCACTCACACAGGATACATGCTATACACACCACTCACACATAGGATACATGCTGTACACACCACTCACACATAGGATACATGCTGTACACGCCACTCACACATAGTACACATGCTGTATACGCCACTCACACATAGGATACATGCTGTACATGCCACTCACACATAGGATACTTGCTGCACAGGCCACTCACACATAGGATACATGCTGCACAGGCCACTCACACATAGGATACATGCTGCACACGCCACTCACACATAGGATACATGCTGTACATGACACTCACACATAGGATACATGCTGCACACACCACTCACACATAGGATACATGCTGCACACACCACTCACACATAGGACACAAGCTGTACATGCCACACACATATAGGATAAATGCTGTACACTCCACTCACACATAGGATAAATGCTGTACACACCACTCACACAGGATACATGCTGCACACGCCACTCACACATAGGATACATGCTGTACACACCACTCACACATAGGATACATGCTGTACACGCCACTCACACAGGATACATGCTGCACACTCCACTCACACATAGGATACATGCTGTACACACCACTCACACATAGGATACATGCTGTACACGCCACTCACACAGGATACATGCTGCACACTCCACTCACACATAGGATACATGCTGTACACACCACTCACACATAGGATACATGCTGTACACACCACTCACACATAGGATACATGCTGTACACACCACTCACACATAGGATACATGCTGTACACGCCACTCACACATAGTACACATGCTGTATACGCCACTCACACATAGGATACATGCTGTACATGCCACTCACACATAGGCTACACGCTGCACAGGCCACTCACACATAGGATACTTGCTGCACACGCCACTCACACATAGGATACATGCTGCACACGCCACTCACACATAGGAAACATGCTGTACACACCACTCACACATAGAATACATGCTGTACACGCCACTCACA
Organism: Rhinoderma darwinii; assembly: GCF_050947455.1. NCBI lineage: Eukaryota > Metazoa > Chordata > Amphibia > Anura > Rhinodermatidae > Rhinoderma > Rhinoderma darwinii. Next base: position 60,805 of record NW_027461845.1, on the reverse strand, counting down.
CATAGGAAACATGCTGTACACGCCACTCACACATAGGATACATGCTGTACACGCCACTCACACATAGGACACATGCTGTACACACCACTCACAAATAGAATACATGCTGTACATGCCACTCACACATAGGATAAATGCTGTACACGCCACTCACACATAGGATACATGCTGTACACGCCACACACACCACACGCCACTCACGCATAGGATAAATACTGTACACACCACTTACATATAGGACACATGCTGTACACACCACTCACACAGGATACATGCTGCACACACCACTCACACATAGGATACATGCTGTACACGCCACTCACACATAGGATACATGCTGTACAGGCCACTCACACATAGGATACATGCTGTACACGCCACTCACACATAGGACACATGCTGTACACACCACTCACACATAGGATACATGCTGCATACGCCACTCACACATAGGATACATGCTGTACACGCCACTCACTCAGGATACATGCTGTACACGCCACTCACACATAGGACACATGCTGTACACACCACTTACATATAGGACACATGCTGTACAGGCCACTCACACATAGGATACATGCTGTACAGGCCACTCACACATAGGATACACGCTGCAAACGCCACTCACACATAGGACACATGCTGTACACACCACTCACACATAGGATACATGCTGCACACGCCACTCACACATAGGATACATGCTGTACACGCCACTCACACATAGGATACATGCTGCACACGCCACTCACACATAGGACACAAGCTGTACATGCCACTCACACATAGGATAAATGCTGTACACGCCACTCACATATAGTACACATGCTGTACACACCACTCACACATAGGATACATGCTGTACACGCCACTCACACATAGGCTACACGCTGCACACGCCACTCACACATAGGATACTTGCTGCACTGGCCACTCACACATAGGATACATGCTGCACACGCCACTCACACATAGGATACATGCTGTACACACCACTCACACATAGGATACATGCTGTACACACCACTCACACATAGGATACATACTGCACACACCACTCACACATAGGATACATGTTGTACATGTCACTCACACATAAGATACCTGCTGCACACGCCACTCACACATAGGATACACGCTGTACACGCCACTCACACATAGGATATATGCTGTACACACTACTCACACAAAGGACACATGCTGTACATGCCACTCACACATAGGATACATGCTGTACACGCCACTCACACATAGGATACGTGCAGTACACGCCAATCACACATAGGATACATGCTGTACATGCCACTCACACATAGGCTACACGCTGCACACGCCACTCACACATAGGATACTTGCTGCATGCGCCACTCACACATAGGATACATGCTGCACACACCACTCACACATAGGAAACATGCTGTACATGCCACTCAAAAATAGGACACATGCTGTACACACCACTCACACATAGGATACATGCTGTACATTATTTATTTTACTTTGGAAATAGGGAGAGAGGAAAAGAATTGTGGTTCCTATTATAAATTGAAAATAATAAATTTTATTAATTGTATTTATATTAAAATACAATAATAATTTTAATATAAATACAATTAATAAAATTTATTATTTTCAATTTATAATAGGAACCACAATTCTTTTCCTCTCTCCCTATTTCCAAAGTAAAATAAATAACAATAATTGGTGGTGTACACCTTGTGGTTCCCCATAACTCACTTTGTATATATAAATAAGTGAGGGTATCAGCAAAATCTTTAATTTGTACATGCTGTACATGCCACTCACACATAGGATACACGCTGTACACGCCACTCACACATAGGATACATGCTGTACACGCCACTCACACATAGGATACATGCTGTACACGCCACTCACACATAAGATACCTGCTGCACACGCCACTCACACATAGGACACATGCTGTACACGCCACTCACACATAGGACACATGCTGTACATGCCACTCACACATAGAATACATGCTGTACACGCCACTCACACATAGGATACATGCTGTACACGTCACTCACACATAGGACACATGCTGTACACGCCATCACACATAGAATACATGCTGTACATGCCACTCACACATAGGATAAATGCTGTACACGCCACTCACACATAGGATACATGCTGTACTCGCCACTCACACCACACGCCACTCACACATAGGATAAATGCTGTACACACCACTTACATATAGGACACATGCTGTACACGCCACTCACACAGGATACATGCTGCACACTCCACTCACACAAAGGATACATGCTGCACACGCCACTCACACATAGGATACATGCTGCACACGCCACTCACACATAGGATACATGCTGCATACGCCACTCACACATAGGATACATGCTGCATACGCCACTCACACATAGGATATATGCTGCATACGCCACTCACACATAGGATACATGCTGCACACACCACTCACACATAGGATACATGCTGCACACACCACTCACACATAGGATACATGATGCACACACCACTCACACATAGGATACATGCTGCATACGCCACTCATACATAGGATACATGCTGTACACGCCACTCACTCAGGATACATGCTGTACACGCCACTCACACATAGTACACATGCTGTACACGCTACTCACACATAGGATACATGCTGTACATGCCACTCACACATAGGATACATGCTGCACACGCCACTCACACATAGGACACAAGCTGTACATGCCACTCACACATAGGATAAATGCTGTACACGCCACTCACACATAGTACACATGCTGTACACTCCACTCACACCACACTCCACTCACACATAGGACACATGCTGTACACGCCACTCACACAGGATACATGCTGCACACTCCACTCACACATAGGATACATGCTGCACACTCCACTCACACATAGGATACATGCTGTACACACCACTCACACATAGGATACATGCTGTACACACCACTCACACATAGGATACATGCTGTACATGCCACTCACACATAGGCTACACGCTGCACACGCCACTCACACATAGGATACTTGCTGCACAGGCCACTCACACATAGGATACATGCTGTGCACACCACTCACACATAGGATACATGCTGCACACGCCACTCACACATAGGATACATGCTGCACATGCCACTCACACATAGGATACATGCTGTACACGCCACTCACACATAGGATACATGCTGTACATGCCACTCACACATAGGATACATGCTGCATGCACCATTCACACATAGGATAGATGCTGTACACGCCACTCACACATAGGATACATGATGCACACACCACTCACACATAGGATACATGCTGCATACGCCACTCATACATAGGATACATGCTGTACACGCCACTCACTCAGGATACATGCTGTACACGCCACTCACACATAGTACACATGCTGTACACGCTACTCACACATAGGATACATGCTGTACATGCCACTCACACATAGGATACATGCTGCACACGCCACTCACACATAGGACACAAGCTGTACATGCCACTCACACATAGGATAAATGCTGTACACGCCACTCACACATAGTACACATGCTGTACACTCCACTCACACCACACTCCACTCACACATAGGACACATGCTGTACACGCCACTCACACAGGATACATGCTGCACACTCCACTCACACATAGGATACATGCTGCACACTCCACTCACACATAGGATACATGCTGTACACACCACTCACACATAGGATACATGCTGTACACACCACTCACACATAGGATACATGCTGTACATGCCACTCACACATAGGCTACACGCTGCACACGCCACTCACACATAGGATACTTGCTGCACAGGCCACTCACACATAGGATACATGCTGTGCACACCACTCACACATAGGATACATGCTGCACACGCCACTCACACATAGGATACATGCTGCACATGCCACTCACACATAGGATACATGCTGTACACGCCACTCACACATAGGATACATGCTGTACATGCCACTCACACATAGGATACATGCTGCATGCACCATTCACACATAGGATAGATGCTGTACACGCCACTCACACATAGGATACATGCTGTACACACCACTCACACATAGGATACATGCTGTACACGCCATTCACACATAGGATACATGCTGTACACGCCACTCACACATAGGATACATGCTGTGCACACCACTCACACATAGGATACATGCTGTACATGCCACTCACACATAGGATACTTGCTGCACAGGCCACTCACACTTAGGATACTTGCTGCACACGCCACTCACACATAGGATACATGCTGCACACACCACTCACACATAGGATACATGCTGCACATGTCACTCACACATAAGATACCTGCTGCACACGGCACTCACACATAGGATACACGCTGTACACGCCAATCACACATAGGATACATGCTGCACACGCCACTCACACATAGGATACATGCTGTACACGCCACTCACACATAGGATACATGCTGTACACGCCACTCACACAGGATACATGCTGTACACACCACTCACATAGAATACATGCTGTACACGTCACTCACACATAGGATACATGCTGTACACGCCACTCACACATAGGATACATGCTGTACACGCCACTCACACATAGGATACATTCTGCACACGCCACTCACACATAGGCTACATGCTGCACACACCACTCACACATAGGACACATGCTGCACACACCACTCACACATAGGACACATGCTGTACACGCCACTCACACATAGGATACATGCTGTGCACGCCACTCACACATAGGATACATGCTGCGCATGCCACTCACACATAGGATACATGCTGTACATGCCACTCACACATAGGATACATGCTGTACACGCCACTCACACATAGGATACATGCTGTACACGCCACTCACACATAGGATACATGCTGCATGTGCCATTCACACATAGGATACATGCTGTACACGCCACTCACACATAGGATACATGCTGCATGTGCCATTCACACATAGGATACATGCTGTACACGCCACTCACACATAGGATACATGCTGCACACGCCACTCACACATAGGATACATGCTGCACATGCCACTCACACATAGGATACATGCTGTACACGCCACTCACACATAGGATACATGCTGTACACGCAACTCACACATAGGATACGTGCTGTACACGCCACTCACAGATAGGATACATGCTGTACACACCACTCACACATAGGATACATGCTGTACACACCACTCACACATAGGATACATGCTGCACACGCCACTCACACATAGTATACATGCTGTACACGCCACTCACACATAGGATACATGCTGCATGTGCCACTCACACATAGGATACATGCTGCATGTGCCACTCACACATAGGATACATGCTGCACACGCCACTCACACATAGGATACATGCTGCACATGCCACTCACACATAGGATACATGCTGTACATGCCACTCACACATAGGATACATGCTGCATGTGCCATTCACACATAGGATACATGCTGCACATGCCACTCACACATAGGATACATGCTGTACACGCCACTCACACATAGGATACATGCTGCACACACCACTCACACATAGGATACATGCTGTACACACCACTCACACATAGGATACATGCTGCATGTGCCACTCACACATAGGATACATGCTGCACACGCCACTCACACATAGGATACATGCTGCACATGCCACTCACACATAGGATACATGCTGTACATGCCACTCACACATAGGATACATGCTGCATGTGCCATTCACACATAGGATACATGCTGCACATGCCACTCACACATAGGATACATGCTGTACACGCCACTCACACATAGGATACATGCTGCACACACCACTCACACATAGGATACATGCTGTACACACCACTCACACATAGGATACATGCTGTACATGCCACTCACACATAGGCTACACGCTGCACACGCCACTCACACATAGGATACATGCTGCACATGCCACTCACACATAGGATACATGCTGTACACGCCACTCACACATAGGATACATGCTGCATGTGCCACTCACACATAGGATACATGCTGCACACGCCACTCACACATAGGATACATGCTGTACAGGCCACTCACACATAGGATACATGCTGTGCACACCACTCACGCATAGGATACATGCTGTACACGCCACTCACACATAGGATACATGCTGCACACGCCACTCACACATAGGATACATGCTGCATACGCCACTCACACATAGTACACATGCTGTACATGCCACTCACACATAGGATACATGCTGCACGCGCCACTCACACATAGGATACATGCTGCACACGCCCCTCACACATAGGATACATGCTGTACATGCCACTCACACATAGGATACATGCTGTACACGCCACTCACACATAGGATACATGCTGTACACGCCACTCACACATAGGATACATGCTGTACACGCCACTCACACATAGGATACATGCTGTACATGCCACTCACACATAGGCTACACGCTGCACACGCCACTCACACATAGGATACACGCTGTACACGCCACTCACACATAGGATACATGCTGTACACACCACTCACACATAGGATACATGCTGCACAGGCCACTCACACATAGGATACATGCTGCACACGCCACTCACACATAGGATACACGCTGTACACGCCACTCACACATAGGATACATGCTGTACACACCACTCACACATAGGATACTTGCTGCACAGGCCACTCACACATAGGATACATGCTGCACACGCCACTCACACATAGGATACACGCTGTACACGCCACTCACACATAGGATACATGCTGTACACGCCACTCACACATAGGATACATGCTGTACACCCCACTCACACATAGGATACATGCTGTACACACCACTCACATAGGATACATGCTGTACACGCCACTCACACATAGGATACATGCTGTACACACCACTCACACATAGGATACATGCTGCACACACCACTCACACATAGGATACATGCTGTACACGCCACTCACACATAGGATAAATGCTGTACACACCACTCACACATAGGATAAATGCTGTACACACCACTTACATATAGGACACATGCTGTACACGCCACTCACACATAGGACACATGCTGTACACGCCACTCACAGATAGGATACATGCTGTACACGCCACTCACACATAGGATACATGCTGTACATGCCACTCACACATAGGATACATGCTGTACACGCCACTCACACATAGGATACATGCTGTACACACCACTCACACATAGGATAAATGCTGTACACACCACTTACATATAGGACACATGCTGTACACGCCACTCACACAGGATACATGCTGTACACACCACTCACAGATAGGATACATGCTGTACACGCCACTCACACATAGGATACATGCTGTACATGCCACTCACACATAGGATACATGCTGCACACACCACTCACACATTGGATACATATTGTACACCCCACTCACACATAGGATACATGCTGTACACACCACTCACACATAGGATAAATGCTGTACACACCACTTACATATAGGACACATGCTGTACACTCCACTCACACATAGGATACATGCTGCACACACCACTCACACATAGGATACATGCTGTACACACCACTCACAGATAGGATACATGCTGTACACGCCACTCACACATAGGATACATGCTGTACACGCCACTTACACATAGTACATGCTGTACACGCCACTCACACATAGGATACATGCTGTACACACCACTCACAGATAGGATACATGCTGTACACACCACTCACACATAGGATACATGCTGCACACACCACTCACACATAGGACACATGCTGTACACACCACTCACAGATAGTAAGCCCAGCGTAATGTAGGCGCAGCCGTAATGAAGCAAGCGCATGACTAGGTGTTTGGGAGTTCTAGGCTATTATGTATTAGGTATTATGTGTTAGGCTATATTTGTAGGGATGGGAGGGTTATGTGAAAGGGGGCATGGGGCAAAATGTATCTATATGTGGTGGGTGGAGAATAAAGTATATAAGTCCATGCGGGGAAGAGGCAGCCCTCTTTCCCGCTGGACAACAGGAGAAATTTTTGTCCTGTTATTATATTTAAAAGACAAATATACAGATTAATATTTCTACTTACCTGATGGAAGCGGCGATGGAGACAACGATGGCCAGGATCCGCGATGCAGCGATGCAGCACGGCGTGGGATGGCTGGATGCGCTGATTGCCGGGGCTCTTCCTCCGGTTCCAGCGGCTGGAGAGGAGAGTGAGGGACGCAGCAGCAGGCGTTCCAGGCCTCAGGAGAGGCCTTCATCTGCAGAGACGCCTCGGTCTGGTCGGCGCCGAGGGAGCCCCTCCAGGGACCCTCCTCCTCCTGCTGGTCCGGAGCTGCACCCTGGCGTCGGTCCACGGAGGTCTGGGAGGAATCCCATCAGGCGGGCGAGACCGGAGGTGACAGGAGGGGGGGGGCCGCGGCGGCCATCTTCCTCCCTCCTGTCTTCAACAACAACGCCGGAAGTGGAGGCGGGACCGGATGCGCGCGCAAGACCGGATGCGCGCACAGGACCGGATGTGCGTGCGGGGCCGGATGCGCGCGCAGGTCCGGAAGTGACGGCTTTCTCCGGCGCCGATGCTCCAGGTGCCGGAGGAGCTCAGCGGACAGACATCAGGACACCAGCGCCGACCCGCAGGAAGAGGCGGGCGGCATCTAGATGGGGAGCGAGATCGCCTCCTGCAGGAGCAGGGAGGCGTGCGGCGGCGACAGCGACCGGAGGTACCCGGGCAACTTCTTGGAATGACGCCGGGCCCCATCCGGACGAGGGGGGGCAGCGGTCTGCTATACAGGCAGCGACGACTACAAGAAGATTTTATTTTGACAGCCCTGCAGAAGGACTGGATCGGCAGGGCTGTCGTTCTGAATATGCCACGCCACCAGGGGGTGGCAGGATCGTGGACGGGCCGCATTCCGCGGAGCCTAGAGCAGCAGCGACTGGAAGTGCGGGGAGCTACGGGGAGCGTGGGGTGCAGGAGCACCACTCCCTAGGATCGTCACGACCGACGCCTGGATTATCTGGAGTGATGGACGCGTCCGCTGGGAGGTCACCTCAGGGACGTACGGGTGAGTCTACCACTGATGTGGTGCCGGGGATGTGTGGGGGGGATGTGGGGGGGATATTGTCAATGTCACAGATGCAATTGTTGTTTAGAGGGATGCAGGAGTATTTTATGAGAATTGTGCCAGGCGTAGAGCAGTCGCCAGCGAGGGTATGGGGCGCTGCTAGTGAGGCGTCTGCTAGTGCGGCAGGGAGTGCGGTTGCTAATGAGGCGATTTCTGGTGCAGCTGCGGCAGTGATTGCGGGTGTTAGTGAAGTGGCGCCGGTTGTGGGTGCCGTAGTGGCTGTGGGAAAAGCAGTTGACGAGGCGGCTAGTACAGCTAAGAAGGTGGTGGAGGATGTGCGTTTGGCTGACGCCGCTAAAGGTGAGGTTTATGTGTGTTTTGAGGGCCCGCTGGGGGCACATTTGAAGGTGGAGATTAGGGAAAAGATATGGAAAGATGAATATGTTGAGATTTTTTCTTTGCTGCCGTTAGAGAAGTTTAATTTGGACCGGTGGAAACCGGATGAAAGTAAGAAGGAGGAGGAGGAGCGGCGGCGGTATCGTTTGATTCCACGGACTTTTGCGAATTGGCTGCAGGCCTTCGCTATCTTGGCTAGTGTGGTGGGTGAGAAGGCGCCGGAGAACTGTTCGGCGCTATTCTGTTATATGGATTCGGTAGGGGAGGCGTATCGTGTATACGGTGGTAATGCGTGGTTGCGGTATGACGAACAGTTTCGTCAGCGGAAGTCGGTGCGCCCGTCGTTGCGATGGGATCACAAGGATATCAGTTTATGGATGCGTCTGATGTCTGCGCCAAAACAGGGGCAGCAGCCCTTTCGTGATGCGGCCGGCGGTCAGGGGTCAGCAGCGGGTCGGTCAGGATCCTCAGGAAAGGGGTGTTGCTGGCAGTATAATGAGGGGCATTGCAAGTTCGGCCCAGATTGTAGGTACAAGCACGAGTGCTCCGGTTGCGGAGGCGCCCATGGTTTGTCCAGATGCTTCAAGAAGCATAAGGGCAGGCAGGGAGATGCTGAGCAGAAGAGGGGCGACGCCGGTGAGGGTGGAAAGGATGCTCCCGTTTTTAAGGGGCTATCCAAATAAGAAAGTGGCGGATTTGTTGTGGTTAGGATTTTCAGAAGGTTTTCGGATTCCTTGTACGTCGGTTGGACGTGACGGGGTAGTCCGTAATTTGTCGTCTGCTTTGGCGCGGCCTGATCTGGTTACGGATAAGCTGCTGAAGGAGGTGGCTTTGGGCCGCATGGCGGGGCCGTTTTCCTCCCCGCCTGTTCAGAATTTGCGTGTTTCCCCGTTAGGTTTGGTTCCAAAAAAGGAGGTGAATAAATTCCGCCTTATTCATCACTTGTCTTATCCGGAAGGCGAGTCGGTGAATGACGGCATTGATCCGGCCCTGTGCGCGGTCAGTTACACTAACTTTGATGCGGCGGTTGTTTGGGTTCGGAAATACGGGAAGGGCTCTCTGTTAGCGAAAACTGACATTGAGGCCGCTTTTCGTTTATTGCCGGTGCATCCGGATAGTTTTTGTTTGCTGGGATGTTATTGGCAGGAGGAATATTTTGTGGATTGTTGCCTCCCGATGGGCTGCTCCATTTCATGCGCTTATTTTGAGATGTTTAGCACGTTTTTGGAGTGGGTGGTCCGTCGGGAGGCGCAGGTGCAATCTGCCCTACATTATCTGGATGATTTCCTGTTTATCGGTCCGCCGGGTACCTATGTGTGTGCAGGATTGCTACACACTATGGAGAGAGTGGCAATGGATTTTGGGGTACCTTTGGCGCCTGAGAAAACTGAGGGACCCACGACGGTCATTAAGTTTTTGGGAATCATGATTGATTCAGATAACATGGAGTGTCGCTTGCCTGATGATAAGTTGCTGGAGATGAGAGAGTTGGTGGCGAGTGCGCTGCGCAGGAAGAAGATACAATTGCGGGACTTGCAATCCTTGTTGGGGCATTTGAATTTCGCTTGTAGGATTATGCCCATGGGGCGGGTGTTTTGCAGGCGGTTGGCGAATGCTACCGCAGGGGTGCATTCCCCTCATCATTTCATTAGGTTGTCGGCGGAGTTGAAAGCTGACTTGTTGGTGTGGGGGGAGTTTTTGCAGACCTATAATGGGCGGTCGGTGCTCATGTATCAGCCGGTGTCTAGTGTGGACTTGGAGCTGTATACTGATGCATCAGGTGCATGTGGATTTGGGGCTTATTTCCAGGGGCAGTGGTGTGCAGGAGTTTGGCCTGATACATGGCATGAATGTGGTTTTGTCCGTAACTTGGCTCTGCTGGAATTGTTCCCGATTGTGGTGGCTGCGGAGTTGTGGGGGGATTGTCTGCGGGACCGGAGAGTGCGTTTCGTATGTGACAATCTAGGTGTCGTTCAGGCTGTTAATGCGCAGACAGCTAATTCTCCGCCAGTCGTGCGACTATTGCGACATTTAGTTTTGAGAGGTCTGATGTTGAATGCGCATTTTGTGGCAGTGCATATTCCTGGGGTGCTGAATTCTGTGGCTGATTCCCTTTCTCGTCAACAGTGGGACAGGTTTCGTCTGCTGGCGCCGGGGGCGGAGTCTCATGGCCTGCCTTGTCCAGAGCATCTGTGGAAGGTGGTGTGACAATGGCGATGTCGCTTGTGGAAAGGTCGGTTACTGCGGTCACGTGGCAGAGGTACAGTGCGGTGTGGCAAGTATGGGAGACGTTGTTGGAAAATGCGCAGGCAGGTATTGCAGATCGGCAGGCGTGTGTGCTGTATTTTATAGGAAATGCGTACAGTGAGGGGTCGTCTGCAGCAATGGTCGCTCGCAGTTTGTCGGCCTTGGCTTTTTGGTTTAAGAAGAAAGGTGAGGAGGACGTGACTAAGTCCTTTCTGGTGCGGCAGGCAATGAAGGGTTTCAGGAGGGGTTCCGCAGTTAGGGATCTCAGGAAGCCGGTGTCATTTGAGCTGTTGGTAGCGATTTGTGAATTGTTGAGGGAGGTTTGTGTTTCAGCATTTGAAGTGCGGCTATTTACACTGGCCTTTTCTTTGGCTTTCTTTGGGGCGTTCCGGATATCGGAGTTGGTGTCGGCCAGTAAGAGTGTGGCAGGGGGTTTATTGTATGCTGATGTGGATTTGGATGGCTCCTGCCTTTCTTGTTTGCTCCGTAGATCTAAGACAGATCAGGAGGGGAGAGGTTTTGTGGTGCGTTTGTATGAGTTACCAGGGTCGCGGGTGTGCCCGGTCCGCTGTTTTCGGGAGTTTGTTGCGGTGAGGCCTGAGGGCCCGGCATCCTTGTTGGTTCATGCAGACGGGCTGTCTCTGTCAAAATTCCAGTTTTCACAGGTGTTCAAAAAATGTATCCTGTTGTCCGGCAGAGGGGGAGCAGGTTTTAGCTCTCATTCCTTTAGAATTGGCGCAGCTACGGAAGCAGCTCGGTGGGGTTTATCCCCGGCGATGGTTAAGAAGATTGGTAGGTGGGAGTCAGACAGATACAGGTTGTATGTGCGGCCTCACTTGCTTTGAGGCGGTGGTGATAAGATGTGCTGGAGGTGGATATGGAGTAGTTACGTTGTTGTTTTGTGTTGTTTTAGGTGCAGGTCCCTGCTTGATTTGGATCATGGGGCACTCCTACGTACACTGGGGAGGTGTGCGTGCTGATGTTCGTCCGGCCGGACGGCAGTTGGGCATGGATCACGCAGAGGTGCAGGTCAGATGGTTGGGCCTGCGGGGCATGCTGTGGTGTAGGCTGTTACCAGAGGTACAATTTTATGCGGGATTGGACAGGGCGCCGGATATCTTAGTGGTGCACCTTGGCGGCAATGATTTGGGCATTCGGTCGTCCAGGGATTTAGTGAGGGATGTGAAGATTGACCTTTTGCGGTTGTGGTCGGCGTTCCCAGGAGTGGTTATTGTATGGTCTGATATTGTGGCTCGCAAGGTGTGGCGGCAGGCACGTTCCATACATAGCTTAAACAAAGCGCGAGCAAAGGTCAACAAGGTAGTTGGCAGGTTTGTGGCACGCAATGGCGGTGTTGTGGTGAGGCATAAGGAGTTGGAGGGTAGAGAGGTAGGGTTCCTCAGGGCGGATGGTGTTCATCTAAACGAGGTGGGTCTGGATATGTGGACCTTGGACATTAAGGAGGGCATGGAGAAAGCCCTGCAGTTGTGGAGGGACAATCATGTGTAAGGGGTCACACATGATTGTCGTGGCGGTAGGAGGAGGGGTCTTTGGAGGCACGGAATGAGAAGGAGAAGCAACAATGGAGATTGTTGCAAGAGAACTCGGGGCGTTTAACCCGGGATAGTATTGGAGGGGCTGGGGAGTGGTTACCCAGCTCATATATATTCCTGATGGGCAGGGTCCCCAGGAAGGGAGAGAGAGGTCTTGGACATGGTTGGTGCCCTCGGGTCAGGTGCAGAACGGCTGTAGGGTAAGGGGTCCAGACCTAATAAGGAAACGATGGAGTTTAATGATTGAAGTGCCTTCAAGGATCCTTTATCTGGAGTTGGGAAATAGAGCAGGATGTTATCATGGAGTTATGATGTGTTTATGGTTATGCTCTTTTTCAGAAAAAAGGTGTGTTTAATAAATGGCTGCTGTGGCCTTTACACCAAAAATTCATGTGTGGTCTCTTATTGGGGTTTGGGGTGTAAGGTCGTAGATAGCGGAAGCATCAAACATACCTTAAGTCAAGTAAGCCCAGCGTAATGTAGGCGCAGCCGTAATGAAGCAAGCGCATGACTAGGTGTTTGGGAGTTCTAGGCTATTATGTATTAGGTATTATGTGTTAGGCTATATTTGTAGGGATGGGAGGGTTATGTGAAAGGGGGCATGGGGCAAAATGTATCTATATGTGGTGGGTGGAGAATAAAGTATATAAGTCCATGCGGGGAAGAGGCAGCCCTCTTTCCCGCTGGACAACAGGAGAAATTTTTGTCCCGCCCGCCCTCCCAGTATTTTCTCCTGTTTATGGGAATTTGTCGGTTGGGGTTTTGTTTTGTCACAGTAGCAATGGCGGTAGGAGGAGGGGTCTTTGGAGGCACGGAATGAGAAGGAGAAGCAACAATGGAGATTGTTGCAAGAGAACTCGGGGCGTTTAACCCGGGATAGTATTGGAGGGGCTGGGGAGTGGTTACCCAGCTCATATATATTCCTGATGGGCAGGGTCCCCAGGAAGGGAGAGAGAGGTCTTGGACATGGTTGGTGCCCTCGGGTCAGGTGCAGAACGGCTGTAGGGTAAGGGGTCCAGACCTAATAAGGAAACGATGGAGTTTAATGATTGAAGTGCCTTCAAGGATCCTTTATCTGGAGTTGGGAAATAGAGCAGGATGTTATCATGGAGTTATGATGTGTTTATGGTTATGCTCTTTTTCAGAAAAAAGGTGTGTTTAATAAATGGCTGCTGTGGCCTTTACACCAAAAATTCATGTGTGGTCTCTTATTGGGGTTTGGGGTGTAAGGTCGTAGATAGCGGAAGCATCAAACATACCTTAAGTCAAGGACACATGCTGTACACACCACTCACAGATAGGATACATGCTGTACACACCACTCACACATAGGATACTTGCTGTACACACCACTCACACATAGGATACATGCTGTACACGCCACTTACACATAGTACACATGCTGTATACGCCACTCACACATAGGATACATGCTGCACACTCCACTCACACATAGGATACATGCTGTACATGCCACTCACACATAGGCTACACGCTGCACACGCCACTCACACATAGGATACATGCTGCACACACCACTCACACATAGGATACATGCTGTACACACCACTCACACATAGGATACATGCTGCATGTGCCATTCACACATAGGATACATGCTGTACATGCCACTCACACATAGGATACTTGCTGCACAGGCCACTCACACTTAGGATACTTCCTGCACATGCCACTCACACATAGGATACATGCTGCACACACCACTCACACATAGGATACATGCTGTACACGCCACTCACACATAGGATACATGCTGTACACACCACTCGCATAGGATACATGCTGTACACGCCACTCACACATAGGATACATGCTGTACACCCTACTCACACATAGGATACATGCTGTACACACCACTCACATAGGATACATGCTGTACACCCCACTCACACATAGGATACACGCTGTACATGCCACTCACACATAGGATACTTGCTGCACAGGCCACTCACACATAGGATACATGCTGCACGCGCCACTCACACATAGGATACATGCTGCACACACCACTCACACATAGGATACATGCTGTACACGCCACTCACACATAGGATACATGCTGCACACGCCACTCACACATAGGATACATGCTGCACACGCCACTCACACATAGGATACATGCTGTACACACCACTCACACATAGGATACATGCTGTACACGCCACTTACACATAGTACACATGCTGTATACGCCACTCACACATAGGATACATGCTGTACATGCCACTCACACATAGGATACTTGCTGCACAGGCCACTCACACTTAGGATACTTGCTGCACAGGCCACTCACACATAGGATACATGTTGTACATGTCACTCACACATAAGATACCTGCTGCACACGCCACTCACACATAGGATACACGCTGTACACGCCACTCACACATAGGATACATGCTGTACACGCCACTCACACATAGGATACATGCTGTACACGCCACACACACATAGGATACATGGTGCACACACCACTCACACATAGGATACATGCTGTACACGCCACTCACACATAAGATACCTGCTGTACACGCCACTCACACATAGGATACATGCTGTACACACCACTCACACATAGGATACGCGCTGTACATGCCACTCACACACAGGATACATGCTGTACATGCCACTCACACACAGGATACATGCTGTACACACCACTCACACATAGGATACATGCTGTACACGCCACTCACACATAGGATACATGCTGTACACGCCACTCACACATAGGATACATGCTGTACACACGACTCACACATAGGATACATGCTGCACAGGCCACTCACACATAGGATACATGCTGCACACGCCACTCACACATAGGATACATGCTGTACACGCCACTCACACATAGGATACATGCTGTACATGCCACTCACACATAGGATACATGCTGTACACGCCACTCACACATTGGATACATATTGTACACGCCACTCACACATAGGATACATGCTGTACACACCACTCACACATAGGATACATGCTGTACACGCCACTCACACATAGGATACATATTGTACACGCCACTCACACATAGGATACATGCTGTACACACCACTCATACATTAGACATATGCCGTACATCCACAAGACCACTGCAGCCAGTCATTGACCTCAGCAGTGACGCTAGCATGTACAGCACATGACCGCTGAGACCAGTGATTGGCACATGGATGAACGTTCACATGGATGAACGGCACATGGATGAACGGCATGTTTTCACTAGGTTCAGTAATGGAAAGAATTGGGTCTAGCAGAGGTTGACCATTCACAGAAGCGACAGCTGGAGGTTTCTCCAAAGGCGTCGTGGGCAAATAGAGACGGTCTACTAAGGCCTGTTGGATGAAATTCGCAGTCGCTCCAGAATCCAGATAAGCGGAAACAGAGTGCGATTCTGGTTTATTTTTATTCTCATTTCGATAAGATATTAATACATATAACAAAAAACAATCCCGACCCCTCCCCCAACCTAATCCTAATACAAAAACCTTACTTATACATAACAAAGTGCATTTTAAGCGTATACATATGTATTATTAGTTTAAAAAAAAACAAAAAACCTTCAGCTCTCTCCCATACGTAGCTCTCCGAGCACCCTCACATCTTTACCCAATTGTCATCCTTGAGTTGAACATAACCCCTTGTTCATCTGTCATGCTCTTGATCCATGGTTCCCATAGTTGTTCAAATGTAACGTTTTTATTTTTGCTATTATAATATCCAAACTCCATGTTTATATTCCTTAGTATTATTCTGTGCCAAGCTTACCCAGAATTGGTGAACCATAGGCCAATTCCAAAACAAGTGCGAGAAATCTGCCTCTGATATCCCACATTTTCCCGTAAACCTTTTCATTTTCTTTGGCGTTAAATACAAACCGTGTATAATAAAACATTATGTCATTCTATGGGATCTATTCAATTACAATTTACCGGTGCATCTGCTTATGTTTCTCATTCATTGTCATCTATTATCCCAAAAAGATATTCCCACTCCCCCCTTCCTCTTTGATTCCCCTCCCCTCTAGACTCGCATTTTAATTTCTTATAAATCCGTTCTAGTAAACCTTTTCCCCTCCCAAATTGATATAAGTTCCATAACGAGTCAGAAGACTCCAAATGGAATAAAGTTTTATCCCGAGTCACAATCACCGCGTGATGTCATTGAAAATATTTACATCTCATGTGAAGGAATATTCTATTCTGTCCTCAGTGTATCCCAATCTTTCAGATTGTCATTAGAAAATAAAATGTCTAACCAACCTGAGTCCATATTTGGACCATCCACTCCAATCAGTTATTTTATTAACCTCTAATATATTAAAGTTGACAATTAATGTAGTGAAGCTCGATGCTCCATTTAAATGAACATTTTTCTTAATTGAACCCCATTTTCATGCATCATATATATTGTTGGGCACTCCTTACAATTTCTCAATTGCCCGGACTCCATTACCTCAAGTATATTCTGAAGATGGCCCCTACTAGACTTACTAATATTTTGTATAAACGGAGATTGTTTCCCACTCAAAATATTTCTCCACTGTCCTGACAAAAAATATATTCTCAAGTCAGGTACTGCCAGTCCACCCTCTTCTCCTCTATCCATCAAGTATTTTAACTTCATCCTGGGTTTCCTTCCTCTCCAAATTAGCTCCCTCATTAACCCCTTCCCTCTTTGGCCACTTTTGACCTTCCTGACAGAGCCTCATTTTTCAAATCTGACATGTTTCCCTTTATGTGGTAATAACTCCGGAATGCTTTCACCTATCCAAGTGATTCTGAGATTGTTTTCTCGTGACACATTGGACTTTACGTTACTGGCAAAATTTGCTCGATATATTCAGTATTTAATTGTGAAAAATACCAAAATTTTGCGAAAAATTGCAAAAATGAGCATTTTTCTCAATTTAAATGTATCTGCTTGTAAGGCTGGGTTCACACGTGGCGAAATTTCACTTGAATTCCGCTGCAGACACTCCGCAGCGTTAATCCGCAGCGGAGCCGTTTCTCCATTGACTTCCACTTCTATTTAGAAGTGTTCGTTTAGACGATGCGTAAAATTCCGCTTCGGAGCATAGGCTGCGGTGCGGAATTTGGTGTCCGCAGCATACAATGGATGTTGTGGACCAGTGGCGGACTGGTTGCGGACTCATTGCGGAATTTCTCCATTGACTTCAATGGAGATTCTAAATTCCGCAATGAAGTCCGCAGCTGTCATGCACATGTTATGTGTGCTGCGGATGCGTCTTGCTTTTTTGACATGACATTTCTTCATTCTGGCTGGACCTATGTATTTCTAGGTCTACAGCCAGACTGAGGAAGTCAATGGGGCTCCCGTAATTACGGGAGCGTTGCTAGGCGACGTCAGTAAATAGTCACTGTCCAGGGTGCTGAAAGAGTTAAGCGATCGGCAGTAACTGTTTCTGCACCCTGGACAGTGACTACCGATCCCAATATACAGCAACCTGTAAAAAAAAATAGAAGTTCATACTTACCGAGAACTCCCTGCTTCTGTCTCCAGTCCAGCTTCCCAGGATGACGTTTCAGTCTAAGTGACGGCTGCAGCCAATCACAGGCTGCAGCGGTCACATGGACTGCCGCGTCATCCAGGGAGGTCGGGCTGGATGCCGAAAGAGGGACGCGTCACCAAGACAACGGCCGGTAAGTATGAAATTTGTTTACTTTCACTAGGGAAAGTGTTGTCCCTTCTCTCTATCCTGCACTGATAGAGAGAAGGGAAGCACTTTTCCCGCAGTCCGCAGCAGCTAGTCCGCATCAATTTACTGCACATTTTGGGCAGATCCGCCGCAGAATCTGCAACGCAGATTCTGTGCGGCATTGATGCGGACAGTTGCGGAGGAAATCCGCCACGTGGGGGCATGCCCTAAGATAGGCAGTTATAACACACAAAATTGTTCCTAATTAACATCCCCCATATGTCTACTTTAGATTGGCATCGTTTTTTGAACAACGCTTTATTTTTCTAGGACGTTACAAGGCTTTGAACTTTAGCAGCAATTTCTCCGAATTTCCAGGAAAATGTCAAAAGGCTATTTTTGCAGGGGCCAGTTAAAGAGGCTCTGTCACCAGATTATCAAATCCCTATCTCCTATTGCATGTGATGGGCGCTGCAATGTAGATAACAGTAAAAAAAAAAAAAAACTTTTTTAAAACGATCATTTTTGCCCAAGTTATGAGCAATTTTATATTTATGCAAATTAGCTTTTCAATGGACAACTGCGCGTGTTTTCTCGTATTTCCAACTGGGCGTGTATTGTGTTTTTACCAACTGGGCGTGTATTGTGTTTTTACCAACTGGGCGTTGTGAATAGAAGTGTATGACGCTGACAAATCAGCATCATACACTTCTCATCGTTCCCACCCAGCTTCTTTCACTGCAGAAATACAGCGTGACGTTACCCACAGGTCCTTCAACCTTGTCGTCGGACAAAGAAGATACATCGGCTCCAGGCGTCCAAAAGGTTAATATGCTCATCTCTAGGGAGTTTGCCAAAACAGTGAAAATCCCCCAAAAGTGATCCCATTTGGGAAACTACACACCTCAAGGAAATTATCTAGGGGTATAGTGAGCATTTTGACCGCACAGGTTTTTTACAGAAATTATTGGAAGTAGGCCGTGAAAATTAAAATCTAAATATTTTCAAAGAAAATGTAGGTTTCCACAAGGACTAAAGGAGAAAAAGCACTGCAAAATGTGTAAAGCAATTTCTCCCTAGTAAAACAATACCCCACATGTGGTAATAATTGGCTGTATTGAGACACGGCAGGGCTTAGAAGGGATGGAGCACCATTTGGCTTTTGGAGCTCGAATTTAGCAGGAATAGTTTGCAGAGGCCATGTCACATTTACAAAGCCCCTGAGGGGACAAAACAGTGGAAACCCCCCACAAGTGACCCCATTTTGGAAACTACACCCATTGAGGAAATTATCTAGGGGTATAGTGAGCATTTTGACCCCACAGTTTTTTTTGCAGAAATTATTGGAAGTAGGCCCTGAAAATATAAATCTAAATTTTTTCAAAGAAAATGTAGGTTTAGCTAATTATTTCTCATTTCCACAAGGACTTAAGGAGTAGAAGAAGAAATAAAAGGACAAAAAGACGGCGCCACCTTGTGTAGATCAGTGAGTTGAGGTGAGGCAAAATGGCAAGAAATGTGCTCACCTGAAAACTGAGATTTTAAAGCATGTAATATCCACAGTGCTGCTGCCAGATCCGAGTCGGTATCCAGATGGGACCGTTTGGGTAGAAACAAGTGCAGGTAAAAAAGTGGATCTTTTCAAAGGCGCTGCTGTGTGGTGAGAATGATGTGAAACAAAGTCCCGAGGTATTATTGATAAGTTCAATTTATTGTGAGTGGCTACGCGTTTCGACGATGAACAATCGTCTTCATCAGGCCATGTACATATCAGAAAGGACACAACTTATATAGCATATAGGTTCAAATTAACATAAGTGAAAAAAAAAACGCCAAATCTGACGGGGTCAAGGTGCGATCGTGACGTCACTCCCGGCTTTTTTACACACTGTTCCCATCGCAGGGCTATGAATGCGTAATGTATTTTAACAAACAAGCCAAATATTTACTAGTAGACTGAGATACAATTGAAAGAATGAAAAGAAAAAATGAAGAATAAAATAAAAGAAAAAATGAAGAATGTAGCTGGGTTGGAATGAACGAAGCCGGGACGCGGCTTCGTTACCAGGACAACCAAGCGGGGATCAGAGCGAGGGAGGGAATGGATAGATCTATGCTTGCTGTAGGTAAGATATTGAACAAATTAAAAACTGCTTAAAAAACATGTATTATTTAAATGCGAGATGCACATAGATACAGTATCAGACATAGATATTCTTTTGTGACAGCACGGATAAAACATTAGATAACTAAATTTTGCGTGGTTCCCAACTTGGTTCGGTCCTGATTTTGATTGGAATATGTAGCATATTTTAAAACTGGAATGTAATTTAATATGAAGATCTTATTCTTTACAATAGTGTACATTAAAAGAAATGAATAGAAATGCAATTATATTACTAGGTCAATAGTGCGGAACCACGGCACCGTAGGATCCGAAGACAGGACAGGCAGAACATACCACAGGTAAGTTGATAAAAAAATCCATTAAGGTTAAAAATGATAATATGTGAGAATTTTGCTGTTTTAAAAGGAAAATATATACAGACGAGGGTTGCGTAGCCCAAAGAAAAATAAATGAGTAAATTAGGCAGTCAGATTACAAATGTTTAATGATATGTGATCATTTGGAGATCATTTGGCCTCAAATATTTTTTACAAATTTTTGAGGTGTAGGTTAGTCCAATGATGATTCAGAGATGTCATTCAAACCTCCTGGGTGTAAAGTCTGCAATTTAAAAATCCAAAAATTTTCCCTCTGTTTGAGCTTATTAAATCTGTTGGGAACGTCGTGATGTATCTCTTCGATGGGTGTAACTGTAATTTGATTGAATTGGCATTTATGTATGTGAGTGAAATGACGAGACACACTATGTTTCAAAAAACCTGTGTTCACATTGAATCTATGTTTGTTTATTCTGGATCTGAGGTGTTGTGTCGTTCTCCCTACATATTGGAGTTGGCATGTACATTCCAATAAATAAATCACATATGTACTGCCAGTGGCGGATTAAGAAGACCATGGGCCCTGGGCTGTTACCCAAACTTGGGCCCCCCTTCTCCACCACCACCCTGCCGCGCCGTAACTATTGCTAACACTACCTAAACACTAGTACACAAAGTAGGCACATTATGCACAAAGTAGGCACATTATGCACAAAGTACGCACATTATGCACAAAGTATGCACAGTACACAAAGTACCACATTATGCACAAAGTACGCACAGTACACACATTATGCACAAAGTACGCACAGTACAAAGTATGCACATTATGCACAAAGTACGCACAGTACAAAGTACGCACATTATGCACAAAGTACGCACATTATGCACAAAGTACACACATTATGCACAAAGTAGGCACATTATACACAAAGTATGCATAGTACACAAAGTACACACGAGTATGCACATTATACACAAAGTAGGCACATTATACATGAGTATGCACATTATACACAAAGTACATCTTGTAAACACATCAATATGGACATTAAACATACATGAATATGGACATTAAACATACATTAATATGGACATTAAACACACATGCACTTACCTTTTATGTCTTCACTGCAGCTCTTCTCCTGCTCACAGCACAGAGCCCGCCGACAGTCTCCCCTCCCCCATGTCCCGACAGCTAGCAGCAGAGGAGAGCTGTTTAGAGCAGGGAAGGGGGGCTGGAGGGGGAGCTTCTAAAGCAGCACAGACCACGGCTGCTAAGTAGAAGCAAAGCTCCCCTCGCCTGACAGGTGCGGTCCTGGCACCGGGGCAGCCTTGGGCCCCGGGCGACCGCCCGAAACGCCCTAATGATAATCCGCCACTGTGTACTGCTACAACTTAGGGATGACTTGATTGGAAAAGACTCTTTTGTGACTGTTGATGTGTATGAGTATTTTTTGTTATTGATACTATTGCAGCATAGGCATCGTGGGTGGCCACATTTGTAGGAGCCATTGGGTCTGGAAAGAAACGTTGCTGATATTGTTTTGGGTTTACGGATTCTGCTGGGGGCCAGAATATTTTTCAGAGTTAGCGATCGTCGAAAAGTGATGCTTGGATGAGCGGGTATCGCATCTTTGAGGTAAGGGTCACTTTTTATGATGTGCCAATATTTGTGCAAGATTGGCCTGACTGTCTTGTTCCCTTGGTTAAATGTTGTGATGAAATTGGCGTTATATTTATTTGGTTCTGGTTTTCTCTGTACAGGGATTAGGCAGGAGTCCTGAGATAATAGTGAGGCTTTTAGTCTTGCATCTTTGATCAGTTTTAGAGGGAAGTTCTTTTCTCTAAATCTTCTCTCTAAAATATTGCACTCTGATTTAAAATTTACGTTGGTACTGCAATTTTTACGTACTCTTCTAAATTGACCGAAGGGTACATTGGTTAACCACGGGCGATAGTGGGCACTTTTGAAGTCGATATAGCTGTTCACATCGACAGATTTAAAGTGAGTTTTTGTGACAAAACGTTCAGTCATGATGTCATAGCTGATGTTTAGGTCCAGGTAATCGATTGAGATTTCAGAAAATGTGTGCGTGAAAGAGATATCATAACTGTTAGTGTTTAAAAATTATATAAAACTAGAAGCTTCGTTTTCTGATTCTGTCCACACGAAGAACAGGTCGTCGATGTAACGCCTATATAAAAGAATGTTATTTTTAAAAGAATGTTCCCCAAAGATGTATTCCTCTTCGAAGGCCCCCATGTACAGAATTGCGTAGGCTGGTGCGAACCTGGTACCCATCGCACAGCCTCTGATTTGATTATAAAAACTGTTATTAAAAGTGAATGTGTTATGATGAAGAATAAAATCAATGCAATCGGTTAGGAAGGAAACTTGATTATCAGGGATTAGGACATTAGATGATAGGAATGATTTGGTTACCTGCATGCCTTTATTATGTGGGATATTGCTGTACAAGGAGGTTACATCAGCTGTTAAAAAATGTATGTTGGATGTGGTTACATCAGTTTTGAGATTAAACAGATCATTGATTAGTTGAGTAGAGTCTTTGAGATAAGATGGTAACATAAGTACAAATGGTTGAAGGTGTAAGTCTACAAAGTGAGAGAGGTTACTGGTTAATGAGCCGATTCCTGAAATGATGGGACGTCCGGGGGGGTCTGTGAGTGTTTTGTGGATTTTGGGGAGATGATAGATAAAAGGTATGTTGGGGAATGGTACATGTAAAAAACTTTTTTATTTTTTTCGTGAGTAGGCCCTCCTGGAAGGCTTTCTCTATCATAGATGTATATTTACATATCTAGGCGGGAAGGGGATTGGACGTTAATTTACAATAAAAAGTGTTGTCATTTAAAATCCTCATGGTTTCCTCGAGATAATTGTCTCTGTTCTGGATCACTATTCCTCCCCCTTTGTCGGCAGGATGAATGACTATGTCTTCGTTATTTTGCAGGGATTTGATAGCCCTTCTTTCATGTGAGGTTAGATTATCTTGATAGAGATGGGGAGTCTCTAACGTCCTGAATTCATTACTCACTAGTGTTGAAAAAGTTTCAATGAGGGGACCCTGGTGATGGATAGGGTAAAATTCAGATTTGGAGTAAACTTCAACTGGGATGGCTTTTAAATTTGGAGGAGGTATCTGTGGATCCTCTAATGTAATGGATGGTATATAGGGTTTCTGTAAAGCAAAGTGTCTGATGAGAGTAAGCTTTCTAATAAAACGGTTGAGGTCCATAAATAAATCAAAATCATTAGATAAAGATGTGGGGCAAAAGGACAGTCCTTTGTTGAGCAAATTTGTCTCATGGGTGTTTAGCGTGTAGGATGACAAATTAAATATTTTTATTGTTTTATTCGGTTTTTCTTTGGGTTCAATCTCGGACATTGGCTTATTGCGTTTCCTGCCTCCTCTCCGTCCTCTATGTCTGTATTTAGTTTTCTTTTTATGGAGATTTTCTGTATTTTCTGAAAAAAACGGGTGATGGTTTGTGCTTTGGGGCTCATTATATATGGTAGGAGAATGTCGTTGCTGGAAACTGTGGGGGTTAATGGGGGTCTGGTAAGTTCTGAGGGAAGGCCCAAAAAAGAGGTTGCTGCATAGGTGATGTCAAGTAAGGATGTTGCTAAATCAATATTGGAGGGGTTGTCTATGATAGGTAGAGATGTGGAAAAGCTCCTACGAGGGCTTGTATGTGTGCCAGGAGGGGAAGACTGGGGGGTGCTGTGCACTGATAGTTGGAGTAAGGAAATCAAGCTATCTTCCATGGAATCGTTATGTGAGGAGGAGGGGGAGTCAGGAATAGTCAGGACTTCCATTGGTTCAGGTATTGAAAATAACTTGGAGTAGTGATAATCCAAATCAGATGCCCTAAAGGCATTCAGAGGTATTTCAGTAATTAGTCCTTTGCTAGGTAAGGGACCGGATTGTGTGGAATTGCAATCCAGGTCTGAGTGGTGGGAAAGGGGTTTAGTTGTCACTAAGGGAATAAGTATGGGATGTTTCTCAGCAAGAATAGTATTAGGTATTGTAAAGAATAAGATCTTCATATTAAATTACATTCCAGTTTTAAAATATGCTACATATTCCAATCAAAATCAGGACCGAACCAAGTTGCGAACCACGCTAAATTTAGTTATCTAATGTTTTATCCGTGCTGTCACAAAAGAATATCTATGTCTGATACTGTATCTATGTGCATCTCGTATTTAAATAATACATGTTTTTTAAGCAGTTTTTAATTTGTTCAATATCTTACCTACGGCAAGCATAGATCTATCCATTCCCTCCCTCGCTCTGATCCCCGCTTGGTTGTCCTGGTAACGAAGCCGCGTCTCGGCTTCGTTCATTCCAACCCAGCTACATTCTTCATTTTTTCGTTTATTTTATTCTTCATTTTTTCTTTTCATTCTTTCAATTGTATCTCAGTCTACTAGTAAATATTTGGCTTGTTTGTTAAAATACATTACGCATTCATAGCCCTGCGATGGGAACAGTGTGTAAAAAAGCCGGGAGTGACGTCACGATTGCACCTTGACCCCGTCAGATTTGGCGTTTTTTTTTCACTTATGTTAATTTGAACCTATATGCTATATAAGTTGTGTCCTTTCTGATATGTAGAAGTGATAGGAAAAGGGGAAAGGAGGAAAAGGAGCGTGGAGGGTTAAAGTCGCCTTCAATTAAGGTCTATTGATACCGACTGGAACAAGAGCAGAAAGATTGTGTTGTGCAATGTCCCCTATTATTATTGCCACGTTGTAAAGTATTGATTGTTACAATGTGTCATTACGACTTTTATCTAATTCACCAAGGTGGAAATTTTGTTTTTGGTTTAATCACTTTGGTGAGAAATAGAAGTGGTGGTAATATCATTATAGGCCACCGAGCTGCCGTGGCTCTGATAGCTTACATTCTGAGTATTTGCTGACGTAAAAAACCAGCAAATCTCATAATTGAATTTATCTAGTAATACTTACAAATCAAACAGAGCCTGTCTACCTATGTGCACGGCCGCCTGAATGTAATACAGTATATACTAGGAATTGGCAGTTCATAACGATAGTGCTCATATTGCTGAATACGGTGTATATCCAACTGGGATTAAAGCAATAGCGTTGTACATAAAACGTATTGCACAACAGTATAACCAACTAACCAATTGGAATAACACCATAAACGCAATCAAGCAATACGCAGTTGCTCACATAATCTGAATATAACCTCTTGCGGGGTGCGTATGCAAGGAATTTTACATATACTAATCATCCTTGCAGCACTACCTCTTCTATTTCTCACCAAAGTGATTAAACCAAAAACAAAATTTCCACCTTGGTGAATTAGATAAAAGTCGTAATGACACATTGTAACAATCAATACTTTACAACGTGGCAATAATAATAGGGGACATTGCACAACACAATCTTTCTGCTCTTGTTCCAGTCGGTATCAATAGACCTTAATTGAAGGCGACTTTAACCCTCCACGCTCCTTTTCCTCCTTTCCCCTTTTCCTATCACTTCTACAATTCAATAGGTGGTGTACACCTGAGCATGGAGGGATAATCTATTTTAAATTAATATCAAAAGTGGAGATCTCCTCTACTAATCTCTCATATAATGGATGAGTGTAATATAGTGAGTGCAGATAGGTAGGTATATATTGGATGAGTGTAATATAGTGAGTGCAGATAGGTAGGTATATAATGGATGAGTGTAATATAATGAGTGCAGGTAGGTATATAATGGATGAGTGTAATATAATGAGTGCAGGTAGGTATATAATGTATGAGTGTAATATAATGAGTGCAGGTAGGTATATAATGTATGAGTGTAATATAATGAGTGCAGGTAGGTATATAATGGATGAGTGTAATATAATGAGTGCAGGTAGGTATATAATGGATGAGTGTAATATAGTGAGTGCAGATAGGTAGGTATATATTGTATGAGTGTAATATAATGAGTGCAGGTAAGTATATAATGGATGAGTGTAATATAGTGAGTGCAGATAGGTATATATTGGATGAGTGTAATATAGTCAGTGCAGATAGGTAGGTATATAATGTATGAGTGTATTATAGTGAGTGCAGATAGGTAGGTATATATTGGATGAGTGTAATATAGTGAGTGCAGATAGGTAGGTATATAATGTATGAGTGTAATATAATGAGTGCAGATAGGTAGGTATATAATGGATGAGTGTAATATAGTGAGTGCAGATAGGTAGGTATATATTGGATGAGTGTAATATAATGAGTGCAGGTAGGTATATAATGGATGAGTGTAATATAATGAGTGCAGGTAGGTATATAATGGATGAGTGTAATATAATGAGTGCAGATAGGTATATAATGGATGAGTGTAATATAGTGAGTGCAGGTAGGTATATAATGGATGAGTGTAATATAATGAGTACAGGTAGGTATATAATGGATGAGTGTAATATAATGAGTGCAGGTAGGTATATAATGTATGAGTGTAATATAATGAGTGCAGGTAGGTATATAATGGATGAGTGTAATATAATGAGTGCAGGTAGGTATATAATGGATGAGTGTAATATAATGAGTGCAGGTAGGTATATATTGGATGAGTGTAATATAATGAGTGCAGGTAGGTATATAATGGATGAGTGTAATATAGTGAGTGCAGGTAGGTATATAATGTATGAGTGTAATATAGTGAGTGCAGGTAGGTGTATAATGTATGAGTGTAATATAGTCAGTGCAGATAGGTAGGTATATAATGGATGAGTGTAATATAGTGAGTGCAGGTATGTATATAATGTATGAGTGTAATATAGTGAGTGCAGGTTGGTATATAATGTATGAGTGTAATATAATGAGTGCAGGTAGGTATATAATGTATGAGTGTAATATAGTGAGTGCAGGTAGGTATATAATGGATGAGTGTAATATAATGAGTGCAGGTAGGTATATAATGGATGAGTGTAATGTAGTGAGTGCAGGTAGGTATATAATGTATGAGTGTAATATAATGAGTGCAGGTAGGTATATAATGGATGAGTGTAATATAATGAGTGCAGGTAGGTATATAATGGATGAGTGTAATATAGTGAGTGCAGATAGGTAGGTATATATTGGATGAGTGTAATATAGTGAGTGCAGGTAGGTATATAATGGATGAGTGTAATATAATGAGTGCAGGTAGGTATATAATGTATGAGTGTAATATAGTGAGTGCAGGTAGGTATATAATGGATGAGTGTAATATAATGAGTGCAGGTAGGTATATAATGGATGAGTGTAATATGAGTGCAGGTAGGTATATAATGGATGAGTGTAATATAGTGAGTGCAGGTAGGTATATAATGGATGAGTGTAATATAGTGAGTGTAGGTAGGTATATAATGGATGAGTGTAATATAATGAGTGCAGGTAGATATATAATGGATGAGTGTAATATAATGAGTGAAGGTAGGTATATAATGTATGAGTGTAATATAGTGAGTGCAGGTAGGTATATAATGTATGTGTGTAATATAATGAGTGCAGGTAGGTATATAATGGATGAGTGTAATATAATGAGTGCAGGTAGGTATATAATGGATGAGTGTAATATAGTGAGTTCAGGTAGGTATATAATGGATGAGTGTAATATAATGAGTGCAGGTAGGTAGGTATATAATGTATGAGTGTAATATAATGAGTGCAGGTAGGTATATAATGTATGAGTGTAATATAATGAGTGCAGGTAGGTATATAATGGATGAGTGTAATATAATGAGTGCAGGTAGGTATATAATGGATGAGTGTAATATAGTGAGTGCAGATAGGTAGGTATATATTGGATGAGTGTAATATAGTGAGTGCAGATAGGTAGGTATATAATGGATGAGTGTAATATAATGAGTGCAGGTAGGTATATAATGGATGAGTGTAATATAATGAGTGCAGGTAGGTATATAATGTATGAGTGTAATATAATGAGTGCAGGTAGGTATATAATGGATGAGTGTAATATAATGAGTGCAGGTAGGTATATAATGGATGAGTGTAATATAGTGAGTGCAGATAGGTAGGTATATATTGGATGAGTGTAATATAATGAGTGCAGGTAAGTATATAATGTATGAGTGTAATATAGTGAGTGCAGATAGGTAGGTATATATTGGATGAGTGTAATATAGTGAGTGCAGATAGGTAGGTATATAATGTATGAGTGTAATATAATGAGTGCAGATAGGTAGGTATATAATGGATGAGTGTAATATAGTGAGTGCAGATAGGTAGGTATATATTGGATGAGTGTAATATAATGAGTGCAGGTAGGTATATAATGGATGAGTGTAATATAATGAGTGCAGGTAGGTATATAATGGATGAGTGTAATATAATGAGTGCAGATAGGTATATAATGGATGAGTGTAATATAGTGAGTGCAGGTAGGTATATAATGGATGAGTGTAATATAATGAGTACAGGTAGGTATATAATGGATGAGTGTAATATAATGAGTGCAGGTAGGTATATAATGTATGAGTGTAATATAATGAGTGCAGGTAGGTATATAATGGATGAGTGTAATATAATGAGTGCAGGTAGGTATATAATGGATGAGTGTAATATAATGAGTGCAGGTAGGTATATAATGGATGAGTGTAATATAATGAGTGCAGGTAGGTATATAATGG
This sequence comes from Rhinoderma darwinii, assembly GCF_050947455.1. Taxonomy (NCBI): domain Eukaryota; kingdom Metazoa; phylum Chordata; class Amphibia; order Anura; family Rhinodermatidae; genus Rhinoderma; species Rhinoderma darwinii. Next base: position 30,672 of record NW_027461845.1, on the reverse strand, counting down.
ATGAGTGTAATATAGTGAGTGCAGGTAGGTATATAATGTATGAGTGTAATATAGTGAGTGCAGGTAGGTGTATAATGTATGAGTGTAATATAGTCAGTGCAGATAGGTAGGTATATAATGGATGAGTGTAATATAGTGAGTGCAGGTATGTATATAATGTATGAGTGTAATATAGTGAGTGCAGGTTGGTATATAATGTATGAGTGTAATATAGTGAGTGCAGGTAGGTATATAATGGATGAGTGTAATATAATGAGTGCAGGTAGGTATATAATGGATGAGTGTAATATAGTGAGTGCAGGTAGGTATATAATGTATGAGTGTAATATAATGAGTGCAGGTAGGTATATAATGTATGAGTGTAATATAATGAGTGCAGGTAGGTATATAATGGATGAGTGTAATATAATGAGTGCAGGTAGGTATATAATGTATGAGTGTAATATAATGAGTGCAGGTATGCATATAATGGATGAGTGTAATATAAAGAGTACAGGTATGTATATAATGTATGAGTGTAATATAGTGAGTGCAGGTAGGTATATAATGTATGAGTGTAATATAGTGAGTGCAGGTAGGTATATAATGGATGAGTGTAATATAATGAGTGCAGGTAGGTATATAATGTATGAGTGTAATATAATGAGTGCAGGTAGGTATATAATGTATGAGTGTAATATAATGATTGCAGGTAGGTATATAATGGATGAGTGTAATATAGTGAGTGCAGGTAGGTATATAATGTATGAGTGTAATATAATGAGTGCAGGTAGGTATATAATGTATGAGTGTAATATAGTGAGTGCAGGTAGGTATATAATGGATGAGTGTAATATGAGTGCAGGTAGGTATATAATGGATGAGTGTAATATAGTGAGTGCAGGTAGGTATATAATGGATGAGTGTAATGTAGTGAGTGCAGGTAGGTATATAATGTATGAGTGTAATATAATGAGTGCAGGTAGGTATATAATGGATGAGTGTAATATAATGAGTGCAGGTAGGTATATAATGGATGAGTGTAATATAGTGAGTGCAGATAGGTAGGTATATATTGGATGAGTGTAATATAGTGAGTGCAGGTAGGTATATAATGGATGAGTGTAATATAATGAGTGCAGGTAGGTATATAATGGATGAGTGTAATATAATGAGTGCAGGTAGGTATATAATGTATGAGTGTAATATAATGAGTGCAGGTAGGTATGTAATGGATGAGTGTAATATAATGAGTGCAGGTAGGTATATAATGTATGAGTGTAATATAATGAGTGCAGGTAGGTATATAATGGATGAGTGTAATATAATGAGTGCAGGTAGGTATATAATGTATGAGTGTAATATAGTGAGTGCAGGTAGGTATATAATGGATGAGTGTAATATAATGAGTGCAGGTAGGTATATAATGGATGAGTGTAATATGAGTGCAGGTAGGTATATAATGGATGAGTGTAATATAGTGAGTGCAGGTAGGTATATAATGGATGAGTGTAATATAGTGAGTGTAGGTAGGTATATAATGGATGAGTGTAATATAATGAGTGCAGGTAGGTATATAATGGATGAGTGTAATATAATGAGTGAAGGTAGGTATATAATGTATGAATGTAATATAATGAGTGCAGGTAGGTATATAATGGATGAGTGTAATATAATGAGTGCAGGTAGGTATATAATGGATGAGTGTAATATAGTGAGTGCAGATAGGTAGGTATATATTGGATGAGTGTAATATAGTGAGTGCAGATAGGTAGGTATATAATGGATGAGTGTAATATAATGAGTACAGGTAGGTATATAATGGATGAGTGTAATATAATGAGTGCAGGTAGGTATATAATGTATGAGTGTAATATAATGAGTGCAGGTAGGTATATAATGTATGAGTGTAATATAATGAGTGCAGGTAGGTAGGTATATAATGTATGAGTGTAATATAATGAGTGCAGGTAGGTATATAATGGATGAGTGTAATATAATGAGTGCAGGTAGGTATATAATGGATGAGTGTAATATAATGAGTGCAGGTAGGTATATAATGGATGAGTGTAATATAGTGAGTGCAGATAGGTAGGTATATATTGGATGAGTGTAATATAGTGAGTGCAGATAGGTAGGTATATAATGGATGAGTGTAATATAATGAGTGCAGGTAGGTATATAATGGATGAGTGTAATATAATGAGTGCAGGTAGGTATATAATGTATGAGTGTAATATAATGAGTGCAGGTAGGTATATAATGTATGAGTGTAATATAATGAGTGCAGGTAGGTATATAATGGATGAGTGTAATATAATGAGTGCAGGTAGGTATATAATGGATGAGTGTAATATAGTGAGTGCAGATAGGTAGGTATATATTGGATGAGTGTAATATAATGAGTGCAGGTAAGTATATAATGGATGAGTGTAATATAGTGAGTGCAGATAGGTAGGTATATATTGGATGAGTGTAATATAATGAGTGCAGGTAGGTATATAATGGATGAGTGTAATATAATGAGTGCAGGTAGGTATATAATGGATGAGTGTAATATAGTGAGTGCAGATAGGTAGGTATATATTGGATGAGTGTAATATAGTGAGTGCAGATAGGTAGGTATATAATGGATGAGTGTAATATAATGAGTACAGGTAGGTATATAATGGATGAGTGTAATATAATGAGTGCAGGTAGGTATATAATGTATGAGTGTAATATAATGAGTGCAGGTAGGTATATAATGGATGAGTGTAATATAATGAGTGCAGGTAGGTATATAATGGATGAGTGTAATATAGTGAGTGCAGATAGGTAGGTATATATTGGATGAGTGTAATATAATGAGTGCAGGTAAGTATATAATGGATGAGTGTAATATAGTGAGTGCAGATAGGTATATATTGGATGAGTGTAATATAGTCAGTGCAGATAGGTAGGTATATAATGTATGAGTGTAATATAGTGAGTGCAGATAGGTAGGTATATATTGGATGAGTGTAATATAGTGAGTGCAGATAGGTAGGTATATAATGTATGAGTGTAATATAATGAGTGCAGATAGGTAGGTATATAATGGATGAGTGTAATATAGTGAGTGCAGAGAGGTAGGTATATATTGGATGAGTGTAATATAATGAGTGCAGGTAGGTATATAATGGATGAGTGTAATATAATGAGTGCAGGTAGGTATATAATGGATGAGTGTAATATAATGAGTGCAGATAGGTATATAATGGATGAGTGTAATATAGTGAGTGCAGGTAGGTATATAATGGATGAGTGTAATATAATGAGTACAGGTAGGTATATAATGGATGAGTGTAATATAATGAGTGCAGGTAGGTATATAATGTATGAGTGTAATATAATGAGTGCAGGTAGGTATATAATGGATGAGTGTAATATAATGAGTGCAGGTAGGTATATAATGGATGAGTGTAATATAATGAGTGCAGGTAGGTATATAATGGATGAGTGTAATATAATGAGTGCAGGTAGGTATATAATGGATGAGTGTAATATAGTGAGTGCAGGTAGGTATATAATGTATGAGTGTAATATAGTGAGTGCAGGTAGGTGTATAATGTATGAGTGTAATATAGTCAGTGCAGATAGGTAGGTATATAATGGATGAGTGTAATATAGTGAGTGCAGGTATGTATATAATGTATGAGTGTAATATAGTGAGTGCAGGTTGGTATATAATGTATGAGTGTAATATAGTGAGTGCAGGTAGGTATATAATGGATGAGTGTAATATAATGAGTGCAGGTAGGTATATAATTGATGAGTGTAATATAGTGAGTGCAGGTAGGTATATAATGTATGAGTGTAATATAATGAGTGCAGGTAGGTATATAATGGATGAGTGTAATATAGTGAGTGCAGGTAGGTATATAATGGATGAGTGTAATATAATGAGTGCAGGTAGGTATATAATGTATGAGTGTAATATAATGAGTGCAGGTAGGTATATAATGTATGAGTGTAATATAATGATTGCAGGTAGGTATATAATGGATGAGTGTAATATAGTGAGTGCAGGTAGGTATATAATGTATGAGTGTAATATAATGAGTGCAGGTAGGTATATAATGTATGAGTGTAATATAGTGAGTGCAGGTAGGTATATAATGTATGAGTGTAATATAATGAGTGCAGGTAGGTATGTAATGGATGAGTGTAATATAGTGAGTGCAGGTAGGTATATAATGGATGAGTGTAATATAGTGAGTGCAGGTAGGTATATAATGTATGAGTGTAATATAATGAGTGCAGGTAGGTATATAATGTATGAGTGTAATATAGTGAGTGCAGGTAGGTATATAATGGATGAGTGTAATATAGTGAGTGCAGGTAGGTATATAATGGATGAGTGTAATATAATGAGTGCAGATAGGTATATAATGTATGAGTGTAATATAATGAGTGCAGGTAGGTATATAATGTATGAGTGTAATATAATGAGTGCAGGTAGGTAGGTATATAATGGATGAGTGTAATATAATGAGTGCAGGTAGGTATATAATGGATGAGTGTAATATAATGAGTGCAGGTAGGTATATAATGTATGAGTGTAATATAGTGAGTGCAGGTAGGTATATAATGGATGAGTGTAATATAGTGAGTGCAGGTAGGTATATAATGTATGAGTGTAATATAATGAGTGCAGGTTGGTATATAATGTATGAGTGTAATATAATGAGTGCAGGTAGGTATATAATGGATGAGTGTAATATAATGAGTGAAGATAGGTATATAATGTATGAGTGTAATATAATGAGTGCAGGTAGGTATATAATGTATGAGTGTAATATAATGAGTGCAGGTAGGTATATAATGGATGAGTATAATATAATGAGTGCAGGTATGTATATAATGGATGAGTGTAATATAGTGAGTGCAGGTAGGTATATAATGTATGAGTGTAATATAATGAGTGCAGGTTGGTATATAATGTATGAGTGTAATATAATGAGTGCAGGTAGGTATATAATGGATGAGTGTAATATAATGAGTGCAGATAGGTATATAATGTATGAGTGTAATATAATGAGTGCAGGTAGGTATATAATGGATGAGTGCAATATAATGAGTGCAGGTAGGTATATAATGTATGTGTGTAATATAGTGAGTGCAGGTTGGTATATAATGTATGAGTGTAATATAATGAGTGCAGGTAGGTATATAATGGATGAGTGTAATATAATGAGTGCAGGTAGATATATAATGGATGAGTGTAATATAATGAGTGCAGGTAGGTATATAATGGATGAGTGTAATATAATGAGTGCAGGTAGGTATATAATGTATGAGTGTAATATAGTGAGTGCAGGTAGGTATATAATGGATGAGTGTAATATAATGAGCGCAGGTAGGTATATAATGGATGAGTGTAATATAATGAGTGCAGGTAGGTATATAATGTATGAGTGTAATATAGTGAGTGCAGGTAGGTATATAATGGATGAGTGTAATATAATGAGTGCAGGTAGGTATATAATGGATGAGTGTAATATAGTGAGTGCAGATAGGTAGGTATATAATGTATGAGTGTAATATAATGAGTGCAGGTAGGTATATAATGGATGAGTGTAATATAATGAGTGCAGGTAGGTATATAATGGATGAGTGTAATATAATGAGTGCAGGTAGGTATATAATGGATGAGTGTAATATAATGAGTGCAGATAGGTAGGTATATAATGGATGAGTGTAATATAGTCAGTGCAGATAGGTAGGTATATAATGGATGAGTGTAATATAGTGAGTGCAGGTAGGTATATAATGGATGAGTGTAATATAATGAGTGCAGGTAGGTATATATTGGATGAGTGTAATATAGTCAGTGCAGATAGGTAGGTATATATTGGATGAGTGTAATATAGTAAGTGTGGGTTAGTTGGTGTATGTCCCGGAGTGATGGAGGTATGTGGTGGTGGCCAGGAGCCAGAGGACGTCATGTAGAGGTAAGTATATGGCAGCCGCAGAGAGCCTTATGCCCCCTCTTTTTAGCCTTGTGGGGAAAGTGAAGACAACATTTCCAGAGGAGAGATGAAGCATGATCAGTTTCCTCAGGTTCCCAAGATTTCTCCTCAGACCAAAGTTTTTCTAATTGACCAGGTACCGGAGCTTCCCTCTGGACCTCTTGGTGCCCAGAATCCCGTTGACTTCATACTCTATCAGGAGTGGAGGAAGCAGGAGAACGCGGAAACTTCTTGGAGAAGTGATTCCGGAACAGAGACTTGGGAAGAGGCACATGAAAACATTTGGGAGTTCTCAAAGACTGTGGGAGTCGGAGCTTGTAGAAAACCAAGGATCCAATTTAAAACAGTGGGTCCTCAAACAAATGTACTTGCGGAGGAACTCTATACTTCTTGTATGCATTTCCCTTCAATCGGCCTACTCCTTTACTTATAGACTCCTTGGCCTCCTGCCCTTTGTGCAAGAATTGAGTGAAACTGGCTGCTGGAACTTTGGACAGTGTTGGAACTGGCAGAGGGATTCTTGGATGCTGTCCATAAACCAAGGAAAAAGGTGTGGATTCCCGGGTGTAGTTATTATAAGCAAACTCTGCCCAGGGAAGGAGACTAGTCCAGTCATCTTGAAGTGCGGACACAAAATTGCTGAAAAAGTTTTCAAAACCTGGTTGAACCATTCCAATTCTCCATTAGATTAATGGTGGTAGGCGGAAAGAAAATCCAACTTAACTTCAAACAACTTGCAGAGTGGCCTTTAGAACTTTGAAGTAAATGTCACTCCTCTATCGGACACGATATGCTTAGGGAGTCATCGCAGACGAAAAATGTGTTTACTGAAGAGATTAGACAGACGTTTAGCAGAAGAAAGGCCGGTCAGAGGAATAAAGTGCGCCATCTTCAAAAAACAGTCAACTACGAACCAGATTACAGTACAACCAGAGCAACTGGGTAAGCCAAGTCCAACCTGCTTGATGAGGGTTTAGTCTATATGCCGTTTGCAGATACAATACATTTTTGTGCTCGGTGTAGACAGTGATGGGATAATGAGCACCTTCTAGCAAACGTCTCCATTCTTCGAGAGCTAATTTTATGGCCAAGAGTTCCTGATCTCCAATGCCATCTGTTAGGGATCTGCCAGGTACTTCATCTAGGTATACTCCTGGGATTAATCAATCCACACCTGAGGCCAGACCTGTTCGACTGACACCATCTCCCACCAACCAGGGTGGCAGGCTCAGGAGTGGGAGAGCCTATCGCGGCCTGGTCTGTCGGAGTTAGCTCCGCCCCCTGTCCTTTATTACCTGCCCTGTTCTCTCCCTCAGTGCTTGTAATTCTTTTGGATTCCTGGCCCCACTGCTGCTTGCTCCAGCCTGCTTCTGCCGTGCTTCTGCCTTGCTGCAGTTCCGCTTGACCTGCTTTGCTTTGCCCCTGGCTTGCTTCTGTCTCCTGTGCAGCTCCAGTTACAGGGAAAAACATGGTGTAAAAGAAAGAAAAAAAATATTAAAAGTTCCAAAAAGGTCTTTTTGGACCTTTGAGGGACAGACCATAGTAATAAAAAAAAAAGTAAAGTGCAAAAAATTAATCCGATTAAAAAACGGTCAGGGAAAAAACCGGATGCAAATCGGGCGGTAAAAACGGCAACACGGCCCGGAACGGATGCAAACTGGCCGGGAAAATCGGCCGATTTTCCCGGCCGACACTCGGACCCTGTCGTGTGAATGAGGCCTAAGGCGGGATTCACACGACCGGGTCGCGCCCAAGCCCGAGTGCCGGCCGGTAAAATCGGCCATTCTGCCCGGCCGGTTTGCATAAAGTTTTGCATCCGTGCCGGGCCGGGCAGATCTGGACAGTGACATCAGCGGCAACTCCTGAAGGGGAATCCCCATGTGTTCGGGGATTCCGCTTCAGGAGTTTCCCCTGATGTCACTGCCCAGATATGGACAGAGACATCAAGCGCTCTGTCCAGGTGCGGAATCCCCGAAAACACGGGGATTCCGCTCCTTCAAGGAGCTAAAGTGCGGCTAGCACATAGCAGAGCGGGGAGATACCTCCCCCCCTCCCTGCTCTGCTATAGTGGCGTCGCTGCAGTAGTAGCAGCCGCAGCAGCTGCTAGCGGCGCCATCGAAGGTGTCGCCGGGCCAGGGCGCTTTTAAAACAAGCAGGGGAAGGGAGCCAGCGCAGCGCTCCCTTCCACCTGCTGTATACCCCGGCCCTGCAACACAGTGTACAGCGATGCCATTTGTCAGAATGGCATCAACTCCTCCTCCTCACATGCACTCTGCGCTGTGAGGAGGAGGAGATGGAGCGCAAGCGCCGGAAAACCCGGCCATCACTCGGGACACATCCCGGTGATGGCCGGGTATTACCCGGCCCCATAGACTTCTATGGGAGCCGGGTGGCCGGGTACCCGGCCGAAGATAGAGCATGTCCTATTTTTTGACGGCCGGTTTCCCCGGACGTCAAAAAATCGGTCGTGTGAATAGCCCCATTAGGGGTCTACTATTCCTAATGCAGCCGGGTGCCGGACGATTTATGAACGGCCGGCACCCGGCCGGGAAACCCTGTCGTGGGAATGAGGCCTAACGCAGCATGTGATTACGATTTTTATAAATATTATTCACTTGTATTAAATAGATTTCTACTACATGTAAACATAAAGGTTTTCTATATTTTCTTTGCTATCTTTTCTCTACCCCACATGGCCACTCTATGGTGATGCAGGTGGGGGCGCTATTTCACTGTTTACCTCCGGCAGCAGAAGGGCGAGGTGCAGCCCTGCCACACAACAACAATCCTGGTTCCGCAGTAGAATTTTCAGTTTTTTTGGTGTAAACTTTTTGCATAGATTTTCATTGTAGGATCTGTACAAAGTGGAGCTGCCAGGAGATCGGAGACTTGATGAGATGGACGCATGCAGCTCCCGTCAGGAACATACTGGTTAGGTGAGTCGTCCCACCTCATAATATCCATGAAAAATGGAACTAAATAGGTATTGGACAAATATCAAACTATCACTGCCAGGCAAAAAACTTTAAAACCTCATTTTTAATAAATATTAACTGTAAAAAAAATAATCAAATACCAATTAAATTTTACTACAAAACACATGGCACCTCGATCAGTGGTACAAGCATCTTTGGGGTACTCCAGCGGGTAAAGTTCATAGAACAGGGTATAATACTAGTAATACCAGTTCAGTATCCGGGCATAATAAACAATGAGTAGTCCCACCTCCCCTTTCTCATCCATATTAGGCTCTGTTCACATCTGCGTTGGGGTCCCGTTCTGACGTTCCGTCGGAGGTTTCCGTCAGAACGGGAACCTGAGCAGACACCGATGAAAACCAGGGGATTCCGTTTCCATCACCATCGATTTCAATGGTGACGGAGCCGGTGCCCGTGGTTTCCGTTTGTCTCTTTTGTGCACCGGACCCGTAGTTTTGCCGGAAGCAATAGCGTAGTCGACTACTGAAATCAATGGTGATGGAAACGGAAACCCCTGGTTTCCGTCGGTGTCAGTTTGTGTCTGCTCAGGGTCCTGTTCTGACGGAAACTTCTGACGGGAACGTCAGAACGAGACCCCAATGCAGATGTGAACAGAGCCTTAGGGCATGACCAGACGTGGCGGAATTGCTCTGAAATTCCGCTGCGGATAGTCTGCAGCAGAAATCCGCAGCGTACACGTTTCTCCATTGCTTTCCACAGCTTTTTAGTTGGGTTCGTTTACACGTTGCGGACAATTCCGCTGCGGAGCATAGGCTGCGGTGCGGAATTTGGTGTCCGCAGCATACACTGGCTGTTGCGGACGTGTAGCGAACTTGTTGCGGACTCATTGCGGAATTTCTCCATTGACTTCAATGGAGAGTGAAAATTCCGCAATGAAGTCCGCAGATGTTATGTGTGCTGCGGAGCGTACTGGTTTTACTAACATGATAGTTCTTCATTCTGGCTGGACCTATGTATTTCTAGGGCTACAGCCAGACTGAGGAAGTCAATGGGGCTCCCGTAATTACGGGTGACTACGTGTGTGCACCCGTAATTACGGGAGCGTTGCTAGGCGACGTCCGTAAATAGTCACTGTCCAGGGTGCTGAAAGAGTTAAACGATCGGCAGTAACTGTTTCAGCACCCTGGACAGTGACGACCGATCACAATATACATCAACCTGTAAGAAAAATAGAAGTTCATACTTACCCATAACTCCCTGCTTCTTCCTCCAGTCCGGCTTCCCAGGATGACGTTTCAGTCTAAGTGACGGCTGCAGCCAATCACAGGCCAATCACAGGCTGCAGCGGTCACATGGACTGCCGCGTCATCCAGGGAGGTCGGGCTGGATGTCGAAAGAGGGACGCGTCACCAAGACAACGGCCGGTAAGTATGAATTTATTTTTCTTTTACTAGGGAAAGGGCTGTCCCTTCTCTGTATCCTGCACTGATAGAAGGGAAGCCCTTTCCCCCTCAATACGCAACGGCCAGTCCGCATCAATTTAATGCCCATTTTAGGCAAAGCCGCGACAGAATCTGCAACGCAGTTTATGTGCGGCATTGATGCGGACAGTGTATGCAGAACTCCGCCACGTCTGGTCATGCCCTTAGACTGTCACACAGAAACCTCTGCATGTTCTTTATAGCCACAATTTCTAGTTATAATCCCTCCTCATCGGGCTGCAGCGGCCAAACCGCAGGAGAAGTGGGGGGTGTGAACATAATCTTAGGCAGCCTTGGCTGGAATTACAGCTGTGATTGGATAGAGTAGGTCACATGTGGACACGAAGTCCCTGTTTACACACCATGTTTTTTGCAGGTGGAAAAATCTGCCTCAAAATTCCTTCTGCCGCTTTTTTGACGCCTTTTTCGACCACGGCCATTGAGCACCGCATGCAAAAATGCTGCGAAAACCGTTTTCTTTGCCTCCCATTGATGTCAATGGGAGGTCAGAGACGGAAACGCTTGAAGAAAGGGCTTGACGCTGCTTTTTCCTGTGAGTGTTTTTTTCTCGTGGTAAAAACGCCTCTGCATCCCATTGAAATCAATAAGATTTGTTTTCGGACGTTTTTTGATGCGGTTTTCGTTGCGGTTTCCACGTCAAAAACGCTCTGTGTGAACTAGGCCTAATATTTCTCCATATATTACATGTGGATTTTGCAGCATATTTGGCTGTGCTTCCTTTGCATTACATCTACTGCAGATTGTTACTGCTGCAAGTTTATGCAGTTTTCTAGAACCCTATTCACATTCATACTTCATGTGTCAATTTGACCATGGAAATCTGCAATAAATATGTAACATGTGAACATAGACTTAGGGGCTACACGTGATGTTTCAGGCTACATTTACACACTGCAACCAGGTTACATCACACTTGTCTTCTCTCCCAGATTGTCCTGGAGACTTCCAAACTAGGGAAGATCTTACATGATGTAGCTGCATAAAGGAAGGCACTCTGCTGGGACTATTTGTGAGGGGGAACTCTGCTTGTAGAGGTTATTGGGGGCCGTCTGCTGGGACTATTTGTGAGGGGGAACTCTGCTTGTAGTGGTTATTGGGGGCACTCTGCTGGGACTATTTGTGAGGGGGAACTCTGCTTGTAGAGGTTATTGGGGGCAGTCTGCTGGGACTATTTGTGAGGGGGAACTCTGCTTGTAGTGGTTATTGGGGGCCGTCTGCTGGGACTATTTGTGAGGGGGAACTCTGCTTGTAGTGGTTATTGGGGGCCGTCTGCTGGGACTATTTGTGAGGGGGAACTCTGCTTGTAGAGGTTATTGGGGGCCGTCTGCTGGGACTATTTGTGAGGGGGAACTCTGCTTGTAGTGGTTATTGGGGGCAGTCTGCTGGGACTATTTGTGAGGGGGAACTCTGCTTGTAGAGGTTATTGGGGGCAGTCTGCTGGGACTATTTGTGAGGGGGAACTCTGCTTGTAGTGGTTATTGGGGGCAGTCTGCTGGGACTATTTGTGAGGGGGAACTCTGCTTGTAGTGGTTATTGGGGGCCGTCTGCTGGGACTATTTGTGAGGGGGAACTCTGCTTGTAGAGGTTATTGGGGGCAGTCTGCTGGGACTATTTGTGAGGGGGAACTCTGCTTGTAGTGGTTATTGGGGGCAGTCTGCTGGGACTATTTGTGAGGGGGAACTCTGCTTGTAGTGGTTATTGGGGGCAGTCTGCTGGGACTATTTGTGAGGGGGAACTCTGCTTGTAGTGGTTATTGGGGGCCGTCTGCTGGGACTATTTGTGAGGGGGAACTCTGCTTGTAGTGGTTATTGGGGGCAGTCTGCTGGGACTATTTGTGAGGGGGAACTCTGCTTGTAGTGGTTATTGGGGGCACTCTGGTGGGACTATTTGTGAGGGGGAACTCTGCTTGTAGAGGTTATTGGGGGCCGTCTGCTGGCACTAATTATTGGAGGCACTTTGCTGGCAATATGGGTTATTGAGGGGTCTCTGCTGGTAGTGTTGTTTATGAGGGGGCAGTATACTGGCACTGTATAAGGGACAATACTCTGCTGGCACTGTATGGGGGCACTCTGCTTACTCTAATGATGGGGTCGCTCGCTGATAACTGAGGCTTCTTAGCTGTCCTTATCGGTGGGGTTTACATAGGAAAGAAATTCTCAAACCACATCTCAAATCTCCCTGTAGTTGATTCTAAAAACAGACAAGTACGGCTCAGAAAAACGGCTGCAAACAAATAACCATTGATGTGAATGGAAATGAACAAAATGTTTTTCGCTTTCTGCGATTATTATTGACATGTTTTATAAGACATGTTACATCTCGTGTTATACACAGCAGGAGGCAACAGCACACGTCTTATCACACAGGAAGAGGAAATACATCAGAAAGGGAAACGGGAAGAGGAAGAGCAGCCATGTCATACAGGAAATACAGGAAGTGACATCATCACAGGAGGTAACAGCACACGTCTTATCACACAGGAAGAGGAAATACATCAGAGAGGGAAACGGGAAGAGGAAGAGCAGCCATGTCATACAGGAAATAAAGGAAGTGACATCATCACAGGAGGTAACAGCACGCGTCTTATCACACAGGAAGAGGAAATACATCAGAAAGGGAAACAGGAAGAGGAAGAGCAGCCATGTCATACAGGAAATAAAGGAAGTGACATCATCACAGGAGGTAACAGCACACGTCTTATCACACAGGAAGAGGAATACATCAGAAAGGGAAACGGGAAGAGGAAGAGCAGCCATGTCATACAGGAAATACAGGAAGTGACATCATCACAGGAGGTAACGTATATCCAGTGTGCGGGGACCCCAGAAATATGATGAGACTGACGTATCAGGGCTGATACATAGTAATGTTATGTTCATGTTATGTTATTATATATCATTACGTGTGTGTTTAGGCTGTGCTTATATCTGTTAGTAGGTCGGACCAGAAGGATCGCGTGTTCTGTATACAAGCTCCAGATAAGAAGAACATGGATCAGCACAACAACACCAGCGCTCCTGGGACTGCGCTCCAACCACACAGCATTTCATCCGGAGGATCGACTGTTCCGTAGTCCAAAACGTGGCTTCTCGGGTTCTATTCCTACAATGGAGGAAAAAGTCAATGACATATTTTCAGTAATTATTGTTACAATATCTCCATTAAGTAAATCTCATGTATGGAATATTTTTTTGTATCACCTTAACTTCTGGTTACACCTGAAATGCCCTATAAGGGTATTTAGATATCATAGAGGGGGGTATCACGCTGGAGACCCTCTCTATGACCCAAATGGAAGCTCTGCGCCACCTCTGTCCAGAGGCTGTGTGTGGTATTGCAGCTTTTCTGTATTGAAATGTATAGGGCTAAGCTGTCCACACACCGCACATCACCTGTGGACAGGTGTGGCTCTGTTTTTGGAAGACAGCAGCTCTATTTTTCTAATTATGTACAACCCCTTTAATTACATAATCTCTTTAGAGGGTTTTCTCCATCTCAGACGTTTATGTGATATCCACCTATGCTCATGCACGCAGATCTCTCGGTTCTGTACTATGGGAGTTACGCAAATAGTTCAACAGCGCTCAGCTGTTTCCGAAACTTCCATAGATCAGAATAGAGAGAGGGACGTGCGAGGCCTTTCCCAAGTCATTCTCCACCTGGAATCAGCAGCCATTAGACGGGACAGGGATCTGGGAACAAAGCAGGACAGGGTCAGGGAGAGACCTCCGTTTTCCACATCGGTGTGAGTCCCAGATAAATAGTAAGATGGGAGTACCCCTTTAAATAAAACTTCTTGGTGATGATCCATTTTCTTAAGGTGTTAATTAAACTATGGACAGTGGGGGCGAAGAACCCGCACCCAAAATATCTATACTGGAGTGACATGCGTGTTACTAACGCTGTATACAAGCTCCCCCCGTATAACAGACAGGGCCCTCACTGAGACTTTGTAGGGGCTCCTAGAGACAAATATATATTGATGTACAGACATTTCCCCCCCCCGTTATTGTGCAGCGAGACCTCCCCCCATATAACAGGCAGGACCCTCACTGAGACTTTGTAGGGGCTCCTAGAGACAAATATATATTGATGTACAGACATTTTCCCCTCCGTTATTGTGCAGCGAGACCTCCCCCCGTATAACAGGCAGGCCCCTCACTGAGACTTTGTAGGGGCTCCTAGAGACAAATATATATTGATGTACAGACATTTCCCCCCCCCCCCGTTATTGTGCAGCGAGACCTCCCCCCATATAACAGGCAGGACCCTCACTGACCCCCTGGACAGACACATAGGCCTGAATATATTTATATCTTTATATTTTCCATTATTCACCTGCAGGAAATGTTATTATTAGAAATGGGGAGAAATACTTGGAATTGTGTTTTTTAGTTTCTGATGTTATTTTTGTTACTTCTCAGGTATAAGGAGAAAAGTATCCGGCACAGACAAGATGAGAAGTGGATGAAGATGTGCGGAGGACTGTACCCCCCCGGGAAAGAGCGGGCTGTCACTGGTATTACCATGGGGCAGATTTACTAAGGCCTCATGCACACGACCGTAGTGAGGTGCATTGACCGTGACTTACGGCTCGTACGTCCGCGGAGTGTCACCCACGGCCGCCCACAAATCGCGGGCCGTGCATATGACCGCGTGCATTATTTTCTATGAGCCTGTACCGCAAAACACGACCGTAATAAGACATGTCCGTTGTTTTCGCGGTCCAGGTTCCTGGGCAATGCATGGACCGTGGAAACCAAGGTCGTGTGCCCATATGGGCCCATTGAAATGAATGGGGCCGCAATTCACCTGCAGATTTGCGGGTGAATTGCGGCCGCAAAAATAAGTTAGTGTGCATGGGGCCTAAAACTATCTGAGTTTTACACAGTGTAAACTGATACAAGGAAGTCAGAAACTGCGCCAAATTTCTCACAGTCGTGCACGATGTATGATAGATTTTACTAGACATGTTAGACACTTTTCTCTTCCTTATACCACCTCTTGGTTGGCTTAGTTTAAGACACGCCCCTTTATTCTAGGCCACGCCCCTTGTCAAGCACGCCGCAAAATGTGTCTAAAACAATTAATAAATATGGCGCACAACATGTACGCCATAATTCTGGCTCAATTTGAATAGTAAATCTGCCCTACTATGAATGGAATATAAATTTGGGGTTAGTATTCAGGGCATATTCCCTATTTAAAGAATTGATAAGAGTCGGGAATCCTTCAGCTTAGTCCATTCTCTCTACTATCAGTCAGTACAGGGAGTAGTAGTACATAGAAAACATTACATTGTCACCATGTCAGCTTTATTCTGCCTGCACTGACAGCACAAAGTCTTCATGGTGACTGCAGGACTGGAAGTCAAGGACCACCTCTATGATGTCCGCGGGACCTAATAGGGATATGGCGCTTTTTCCATTTATTTGTTGTTGTATTGTAATGAGAATAATATTTACATGCAGTATTTATTGCTAGGGGAATTTTTTTTTCTGAAAATTCTATAAAGAGCAAGTGGCGTAGGATTGGTTCAGACTGGTGACATCAAGACACAAATGTGACATCAAGAATTTGTCAATGAGCTGATAATCCCGGTGCCAATTCTGGCTGCAAGTAATATATAAAGGGGCACACCTACCTCAAGTACTGGCACAGTATAAGGTCATCAGGGTGACTGCAGGACTGGAATTATCGCTCTTTTATGAAAAGGGTGTGTTGCAATGTTCGGCACATGGCAGCTTTGTGTATATAGTAGTATATAGACCCTACTGCACTGATTCTTCATACTATACCCTAATATAGCATAGTTGACAATATTTGGCATTTCTTTCTAGGGACACTTTGGTTTCAGATGGATTGAGACAGGACTTGACAGGGCCTACCTTTGACAGAACGTGGTTCATTGGGCATGGCTTGTCATGGGGCAGGGTTAGTGAGAATACGCTTTGTGTACCAGATATTCCCTGTATTCTGTCCTCACTATAAAAACCTTACAGTAAGGACAGTATAGAGGGAGGGTATCGCCTGCAGAAGTGATCTAAGTAAGTATGGCACGTGACCACTGTGGCCAGTGATTAACTAGTGCGATCATGTGCCGATACGGGACATCACTGGTCCAGCCTATGCAAACAGGCCGGCAGGGGATTGTGAACCGCCGGCACTGGAGCCGCAGAGAATTAGAAGGTGGGTATTTGCTAAATGGTGCAATTTTCAGTTTGAATTACAATTTTTATAAAGCCTGGAAAACCCCTTTAATACCAAACACTAAAATGTATTCAGACCCCGGACAAATCCCCTTTATGTGCTTCCCGCTCCTTCAGCAGCTCTGGGTCCCATTCGGCTCCGGACCCCACCTCTGCTGGCTGAGCCAGGAGCTGTTAGTGATATTGGCCTTTACATATTGGAGTAATCCAATAGATAACAGCCAATTTTTTAATAAAATCCTGCGATGTAGTTTGGGTGGGCACTGCGCCTTTGATTGCATGACAAATTTTTCTTGGAGTTCCCCTTTAAAAATTGGTAAGCGGCGGGTAACACAAATACTTCACACGTGGACGGTAAAGTAAAACCCATTTTATTTTGACTGTGTTTCTGGACCGGACTGGTCCGGGACTAAACTTGACTGGTCCCTTTGTCAGGTTAAGACCAGATAAAGGGACCAGTCGTGCCAGAAATGCGTATTTAAATAAAATTCTACCATCGCTTGCCGCCCTATCTGTCCCTGTTATTAAACATTTCTGTTAACCGCATCTTAAAGTTGAGCAGATTTACTTGTGAATTTATTTAACTTAGTTGAACATAGAACGCCCTACCTACCTGGCAGACAAAGGGTCTTGGTGTGGGTCACGGGGAATATCTTCAAGAGAGCAACTCTTCACTAGGACATTTTATTTATTCTTGTTTCAGAACTGAAGGGAATGTACCGTACAACATCAGCAGGAGGAAGCCCTGGTGTCGAGAACATCAGCCATGGAAAGGGATGTGCCAGATCAAGGTCTGAAAGCTAAAGAGGCAGCAGATATGAACCACTAATGTCCATCTAAGAATGCCGGAACGTCATCCGTCCACACCTCCTCCTTCCCATCCCCCACTGTCCAGAAGGGGTTTTTAAGATCCATCCAATTAAAAGACAACTGTCCAGAAGTCTTTGAAAATGAAGCCTTGTCCATGATTCGCAGGGCTGCGGTGAAGTACAATGGTTTTGGGTGTTTAATGGCAAGTCTCTTCAGATGCCCGGCAATGGACTTCCTCCCCTCGTCCTGTTTGGTAGGGTCTCTGCACTCCCTTTCCTGTAGAACAGCTGCCCCTACAGATTCCCAAGGCCATCCATATTTTTTTCCTGTCTGGCTGATAGCAACACATGTCAATAAAAACATACCTCAATGTATTTATTGTATTTCTAATAAAAATGGATAGACAAATACATAAAAGTAATTTGTTTTAATTCCAAAGAACTATCATGAAATCTATATTATACCTGTGTAATCAATTGTGGACATGGTCACTGATTCATTGAAGAATGAGTAGGCTGGGTAACCCGTGGAGTAACATCCAAACAAGAAAGACATCTTCCTGCTACAAAAACAGAGGTCATAATCAGGACGAACGTACACCACCATACAACAAAGTCCAGCAAAGAGATCCCCCAGCCTGAGACATACTGTACTCCGTGTCAGAAGAACAAGAAGCTACAAAAAGAGAGACAACTGCATCCAGTCGATGTTCTTATCAACCAAGAGGTTTAAAAGGTGAGAAGACTAATTTAATTTTTTTTTCAAGGTATTACCCTAGGGAGCGCTCCTGTTAACATCTTTTTCTCACACTGTATTTTCCTAAGGTACTGTATACATTTCACTCATTAATGCTGACCTAGCCAAGTGAGCACACAACAAAGTAAGCCTGCACACCCAAATAGAGTACCAACCATCTACACATCATGCCAATAAAGGAGTTTTGCCTTTGCACAGCGCTCCAAGGGGAGCACAATACAACTTCAATACTGCAAATACCTACCCTGAACGTCACATCTGCACCTTCCTCTTCTTCTCTTTTGAAGATGTTAGTGTACAGAGTAGTAGGGGAATTGACCAGACATGATGTGCTGCCTCGTGGATATGTCCTATATGGTCAGCCGCCATTCCGAACGAAGCGCCAACTACTGGATGTACCAGCAACCAGAACGGCACATTGCCTGATGAAGGTCATGTAATGACCGAAGCGTCGCACTAAGCCTCTGTCATCTACAACCACTTGAAAAAAATCAAGATTTCTTCCTTAAACTTCAGCTTTGTGTGCCAAATACTTATTTTGACTACAATTGGGTTGGGACCCTATTCGTGCACCTACATCGTCCAGTGCGTTCTGAACTACTACTTATCTGACACAGACCATCCTGGAACTGAATATCTCTGAGGCCTCATTTACACGAACGTAATATACGCGCGTGCGACGCGCGTGCTTTGCACGCATGTCGTACGCACCTATATTAGTCAATGGGGCAGTTTAGACGATGCGTGAATTGCGCTCAGCGCGTGTGCGCAGAAAAAAACTCACGACATGTTCTATAATCGTGCGTTTTTCGCGCACTCACGCACCCATTGAAGTCAATGGGTGCGTGAAAACCACGCATGCCGCACGGAAGCACTTCCGTGCGAACTGCGTGATTCGCGCAAGAGCTGTCAAACTCCTGAATGTAAACAGAAAAGCACCACGTGCTTTTCTGTTTACAAACATCCAAACGGAGTGTCAAATTCGAGATGAGCGCACCGAACTTCACCGGGTTCGGCCAAACTCGTTTTGACCGAAACCGGTAAAAAAAAGTTCGGGTACGCGACGTCAGGAGACAGTCACTGTCCACGGTGCTGAAAGCGTTAAACTGGTTCAGCACCATGGACAGTGACTTCCACTCCGAAAATCCATGAACCTGTAAAAAAAAAAAGACGTTCTGACTTACCGATAACTCCGGTCCGACCTCCCGGGATGACAGTTCAGTCCTAGTGACAGCTGCAGCCAATCACAGGCCAAGCACAGGCTGCAGCCAATCACAGGCTGCAGCGGTCTCATGGACTGCGGCGTCATCCTGGGAGGTGGGGCCGGATGACAAGAGAGGGACGCGTCACCAAGGCAACGGCCGGGAGCCCGGACTGGGGGAAGCAGGAAGTTCTTGGTAAGTATGAAAGTCTTTTTTTATTCACAGGTTGGTGTATATTGTGTTCGGCATTCACTGTCGAGGGTGCTGAAAGAGTTACTGCCGATCAGTTAGCTCTTTCAGCACCTTGGACAGTGACGGGCGTCGACTAGCCTCATCTCTATGATGGCGGCTGTGCGAAAATCACGCAGCCGCGCATCATACACGGATGACACACGGAGCTGCCAAATGCCTTTTGCACGCGCAAAACGCAGCGTTTTTTGCGCGCGCAAAACGCACACGCTCGTGTAAATGAGGCCTGAGGCTGCTCTTTCAAAGTTGCTAATGTAGCTCATCTGGGCTCCATAGACCCAACCTTTATATATGACTCCTAGAGAAATGGGTTAGTGAAAGAAAAAGGTAGAATTCAGATCCTGGAGGCCATTGAGTATGTCAACCTTTGGACCTTGATTGGCATCTACGCCATATTTTCAGAGTAATCCATCAGATGTCTCAAGAAGAACATTTTATGAGAAAAGGACAATGTTGATGAGATTGTAGGTCCGCCTGTTTCTAACTCATATAATTATTACCCAGCATCCAGGTAAATAGTGCATACAAAGTCCAGAAAAATAACCAGGCGACTGTCCAGATAAACATTGGATACCGCGCCCAGAAATGGTGCATTGTGCCCCGATAAATATTTCCTTAAAAGGAATGTCCGAGAAATGAAACTCGTTGCATGGAATGTTTTGAAATGAAAAAAACAGCCATTACTCACCTGTTAAATCCCCTGCGCCCATGATCTGGTGGTCAACCCGATGGGTTGATTGAAGAGACTAGCCTACGTGGATCGACACCCGCTACAAAATTCTCACCCAAAAATTAAGATATGGAATAGGTTACCCCTTTGTATGTCAGATCGAATAGCCGTAATTAAAATGATAGTATTACCCCAGTTGTTGTATCCACTGATTAACAGTCCCATATGGATAGGAGAAAAGACGTTTAAATGCATAGAAAGCTTAACCCTTTCCCGACATTTGTCGTAAATATACGACATGGAAAGCCAGTGCTTTCCGCAAAATGTCATATACTTACGCCAAATGTTTGGCACCGGCTCAGAAGCTGAGTCGGTGCCATCATCGCCGGATCTCAGCTGTATCTGACAGCTGACATCCGGCTGTAATGGCGGGGACCAAAATTAGCTTCGATCCCCACCATTAACCCCTTCAATGCAGCGTTCAAACCTGATCGCTACATTTAAGCTGTTTGCAGCTCATCGGAACCACAGCAATGAAATTGCCGGGGTTCCGGTGGCTGCAATGGCAACCAGAGGCCTAATACTGGCCTCCCAGTCTGCCTAGCACCGAAGCCGGTCAAGATCCGCCCGGCGGCGGAGCCTGATCGGCTTCCGTAGCCGCCGGCAAGATGGCGCCGACTCAGGAGCTGATCCGGCGTCATCAGCGGTGGAGGTCAGCTGTATATTACAGCTGACATCCACATGAAATGGTAGGATCCGATCCCTGCCATTAACCCCTTTGATGCAGCAATCGAAAGCGATTTCTGCATCTTAGCGGTTGCTAGCAGATCGCCAGCCCTGACAGCCAATCAGGACTTGCGATTGCTGCTATGGCAACAGGAGACACAATGGCCTCCTGCTAGCCATTACGGAAGCTGATTAGGCCCCGCTGGGAGGCGAAGCCTAATCGGCTTGCTGTCAGTGAATAACTGGACAGATCTAATACATTGCAATGTATTAGAAAAAAACTAAAGCTGACAGTTGGACCGTCAAGTCCCCTAGTGGGACTTGAGAAAAAGTGTATAAAAAAGTGTAAAAAAAAAGTGAAAAAAATAAAAGTATGAAAACAATAAAAGTTTCAAGTAATAAAATAAAACACAATCGCCCTTTTTCACTTATCAAGTCCTTTATTATTGAAAAATAATAATAAACCATACGTATTTGGTATCGCCGGGACAGTAACGACCTGAGGTATCAAAATATTACATTATTTATTGCACACGATGAACAACGTAAAAAAAAAAACGTAAAAAACTTTACCAGAGTTTCTGTTTTTTGGTCACTTTGACCTACAAATATTGGAATAAAAAGTGATCAAAAAGTCGCACGTATCCAAAAATGGTACCTATAAAAACTATAGCTTGTCTCGCAAAAAACAAGCCCTCATACAGCTCCGTCGACAAAAAAAGTAAAAAAGTTATGGTTCTCACAACATGGCGACAGAAAAAATACATTATTTTTACAAAAGTAATTTTATTGTGCAAAAAGTTGTAAAACATAAAAAAGTGCTATAAATTAGGTATCGCCGGAATCGTACGAATAAAGGTAACATGTAATTTATAACGCATGGTGAATGCTGTATAAAAAAAACTAAAAAAAAACTATGCCAGAATTGCGTTTTTTTGTTTACCTGGCATCCCAAAAACTAGGATAAAAGGTGATCAAAAAGTCGCATGCACCCCAAAATGGTACCAATAATAACTACAGCTCGTCCCGCAACAAACCAGCCCTCATACCACTACGTCTATGAAAAATAAAATTAGTTATGGCTCCAATAAGTCAGGAAAGAAAAAATATGCAGTTGTGCCCGAGGGGAACATTTCTTCTGTTTCAAAAGGCGATTTACCAAGGACCTAAAATTAGGGAACCAGGAAGGGCAGGGCCCAAACATATCTGCTGGAAGCGAGGGTGCCCGTATTATACCAGGACAACACTTCACAGCAAAATTCCCCAAACTGCAAAGGTGCGGAGTGTGGACCAAAAGGGGGATAAGAAAGGACGCCATATATCAGTGCGGAAAGGATTGCTTCACAGCGTAACACACATCTATGGATCATTTTATAGTTTTTTTACCCCATTATTATGCCACCTGACTATGTCCCTGATGTACTCTGCCCAGCTTACATGTACCCCCACATTATAAATGGAAACACCAGCAATAATCAAACAAATCTACTACCAAGCAAAATCCGCTCTCAAAAAGCCAAATGGCGCTCCCTGCACTCTGAACCCTACAATGTGCCCAAACAGCAGTTTAATTCCACATATATGGCATCTTCATACCCGGGAGAACCCTTTTAACAATTTTTCGGGTGTGTGTCTCCAGTGGCATAAGCTGGGCATGACATATTTGTCACTGAAATGGCATATCTAGGGAAAAATATAAATTTTTAATTTGCACCATCCGCAGTGCAATCATTTATGGAAAAGACCTGTGGGGTGAAAATGCTCACTGCACCCCTTAATAAATGCCTTGAGGGGTGCAGTTTCCAAATGGGGTCATTTCTCAGGGGTTTCTTTTTATTATTCCACATCTGAGCCTCTGCAGTTGTGAACCAATACTTTGTAAATCGACAAATTAGGCCTCAATTTTACATGGTACGCTTTCACTCCTGAGCCTGGTCGAATGTCAGGGCAAAAGATTAGGGCCCCATGTAGGGTGTTTCTAAAACCGGGAAACACTGCCTAATAATTAGAGAGCTGTCTTGTTATGGTGGCACAAGCTGGGCACCACATATTGGCATATCTATGGAAAAACTCCCATTTTCACTCTGCAACATCGAGTGAACACTAAATTCTACAAAACACCTGCAGGGTTAAAATGCTTACTACAGGTAAATGCATTGAGGGGTGTAGTTTCCAAAATTGGGTCACTTCCGGGGGGTTTCCGCTGTTTTGGGCCCACAGGCACCCAGAAACCAATCCAGCAACATTTACACTCCAAATGGCACTCCTTCCCTTCTGAGCCCTGCCGTGTGCCCAAACAGCAGTTTATGACCACATATGGGGTATTGCCATACTCGGGAGAAATTTCTTTACAAATGTTGTGTTCTTTTTTTCCTTTATTTGTTGGGAAAATGAAAAATTTTCGCTAAAGCTACGTCTTATTGAAGAAAAAGGATTGTTTTTATTTTCACTGCCCAATTCTAATAAATTCTATGAAACATCTGTGGGGTCAAAATGCTCACTACACCCCTAGATGAATTCCTCAAGAGGTGTAGTTTCCTAAATGGAGTCACTTTTTGGGCGTTTTCATTGTTTTGTCCCCTCAGGAGCTTTGCAAATGTGACATGGCCTCTGCAAACCATTCCTGCTAAATGTGATCTCCAAAAGCCAAATAGCGCTCTTTCCCTTCTAAGCCCTGCCGTGTGTCCAAACAGCCGGTTATTACCACATGTGGGGTATTTTTTTACTCGGGAGAAATTGCCTTACAAATTTTGTGGTGCTTCTTCTCCTTCAGAAACAAGTGCAGGTAAAAAGTGGATCTTTTCAAAGGCGCTGCTGTGTGGTGAGAATGACGTGAAACGAAGTCCCGAGGTATTATTGATAAGTTCAATTTATTGTGAGTGGCTACGCGTTTCGACGATGAACAATCGTCTTCATCAGGCCATGTACATATCAGAAAGGAGAGATTAGTAGAGGAGATCTCCACTTTTGATATTAATTTAAAATAGATTATCCCTCCATGCTCAGGTGTACACCACCTATTGAATTGTAGAAGTGATAGGAAAAGGGGAAAGGAGGAAAAGGAGCGTGGAGGGTTAAAGTCGCCTTCAATTAAGGTCTATTGATACCGACTGGAACAAGAGCAGAAAGATTGTGTTGTGCAATGTCCCCTATTATTATTGCCACGTTGTAAAGTATTGATTGTTACAATGTGTCATTACGACTTTTATCTAATTCACCAAGGTGGAAATTTTGTTTTTGGTTTAATCACTTTGGTGAGAAATAGAAGAGGTAGTGCTGCAAGGATGATTAGTATATGTAAAATTCCTTGCATACGCACCCCGCAAGAGGTTATATTCAGATTATGTGAGCAACTGCGTATTGCTTGATTGCGTTTATGGTGTTATTCCAATTGGTTAGTTGGTTATACTGTTGTGCAATACGTTTTATGTACAACGCTATTGCTTTAATCCCAGTTGGATATACACCGTATTCAGCAATATGAGCACTATCGTTATGAACTGCCAATTCCTAGTATATACTGTATTTCATTCAGGCGGCCGTGCACATAGGTAGACAGGCTCTGTTTGATTTGTAAGTATTACTAGATAAATTCAATTATGAGATTTGCTGGTTTTTTACGTCAGCAAATACTCAGAATGTAAGCCATCAGAGCCACGGCAGCTCGGTGGCCTATGATGATATTACCACCACGTTCATTCGTTCCCCTTTTGTACGGAGCGAGCTCGCAGTTCAACAACCTGTAGTGCTGTAGGATGTAAGCTGTCAGAGGTGGTAATATCATTATAGGCCACCGAGCTGCCGTGGCTCTGATAGCTTACACTCATCCAATATATACCTACCTATCTGCACTCACTATATTACACTCATCCATTATATACCTACCTGCACTCATTATATTACACTCATCCATTATATACCTACCTGCACTCATTATATTACACTCATACATTATATACCTACCTGCACTCACTACATTACACTCATCCATTATATACCTACCTGCACTCACTATATTACACTCATCCATTATATACCTACCTGCACTCATATTACACTCATCCATTATATACCTACCTGCACTCATTATATTACACTCATCCATTATATACCTACCTGCACTCACTATATTACACTCATACATTATATACCTACCTGCACTCATTATATTACACTCATCCATTATATACCTACCTGCACTCACTATATTACACTCATCCAATATATACCTACCTATCTGCACTCACTATATTACACTCATCCATTATATACCTACCTGCACTCATTATATTACACTCATCCATTATATACCTACCTGCACTCATTATATTACACTCATACATTATATACCTACCTGCACTCACTACATTACACTCATCCATTATATACCTACCTGCACTCATTATATTACACTCATACATTATATACCTACCTGCACTCATTATATTACACTCATCCATTATATACCTACCTGCACTCATTATATTACACTCATACATTATATACCTACCTGCACTCATTATATTACACTCATACATTATATACCTACCTGCACTCATTATATTACACTCATACATTATATACCTACCTGCACTCACTATATTACACTCATCCATTATATACCTACCTGCACTCACTATATTACACTCTTCCATTACATACCTACCTGCACTCATTATATTACACTCATACATTATATACCTACCTGCACTCACTATATTACACTCATACATTATATACCTACCTGCACTCATTATATTACACTCATACATTATATACCTACCTGCACTCACTATATTACACTCATCCATTATATACCTACCTGCAATCATTATATTACACTCATACATTATATACCTACCTGCACTCATTATATTACACTCATACATTATATACCTACCTGCACTCATTATATTACACTCATCCATTATATACCTACCTGCACTCACTATATTACACTCATACATTATATACCTACCTGCACTCATTATATTACACTCATACATTATATACCTACCTGCACTCATTATATTACACTCATACATTATATACCTACCTGCACTCACTATATTACACTCATCCATTATATACCTACGTGCACTCATTATATTACACTCATCCATTATATACCTACCTGCACTCACTATATTACACTCATACATTATATACCAACCTGCACTCACTATATTACACTCATACATTATATACATACCTGCACTCACTATATTACACTCATCCATTATATACCTACCTATCTGCACTGACTATATTACACTCATACATTATACACCTACCTGCACTCACTATATTACACTCATACATTATATACCTACCTGCACTCACTATATTACACTCATCCATTATATACCTACCTGCACTCATTATATTACACTCATCCATTATATACCTACCTGCACTCATTATATTACACTCATCCATTATATACCTACCTGCACTCATTATATTACACTCATACATTATATACCTACCTGCACTCATTATATTACACTCATCCATTATATACCTACCTGTACTCATTATATTACACTCATCCATTATATACCTACCTGCACTCACTATATTACACTCATCCATTATATACCTATCTGCACTCATTATATTACACTCATCCATTATATACCTACCTGCACTCATTATATTACACTCATCCATTATATACCTACCTGCACTCATTATATTACACTCATCCAATATATGCCTACCTATCTGCACTCACTATATTACACTCATCCATTATATACCTACCTATCTGCACTCATTATATTACACTCATACATTATATACCTACCTATCTGCACTCACTATATTACACTCATCCAATATATACCTACCTATCTGCACTCACTATATTACACTCATACATTATATACCTACCTATCTGCACTGACTATATTACACTCATCCAATATATACCTATCTGCACTCACTATATTACACTCATCCATTATATACTTACCTGCACTCATTATATTACACTCATCCAATATATACCTACCTATCTGCACTCACTATATTACACTCATCCATTATATACCTACCTGCACTCATTATATTACACTCATCCATTATATACCTACCTGCACTCATTATATTACACTCATACATTATATACCTACCTGCACTCATTATATTACACTCATACATTATATACCTACCTGCACTCATTATATTACATTCATCCATTATATACCTACCTGCACTCATTATATTACACTCATCCATTATATACCTACCTATCTGCACTCACTATATTACACTCATCCATTATATACCTACCTATCTGCACTCATTATATTACACTCATACATTATATACCTACCTATCTGCACTCACTATATTACACTCATCCAATATATACCTACCTATCTGCACTCACTATATTACACTCATACATTATATACCTACCTATCTGCACTGACTATATTACACTCATCCAATATATACCTATCTGCACTCACTATATTACACTCATCCATTATATACTTACCTGCACTCATTATATTACACTCATCCAATATATACCTACCTATCTGCACTCACTATATTACACTCATCCATTATATACCTACCTGCACTCATTATATTACACTCATCCATTATATACCTACCTGCACTCATTATATTACACTCATCCATTATATACCTACCTGCACTCATTATATTACACTCATACATTATATACCTACCTACCTGCACTCATTATATTACACTCATCCATTATATACCTACCTGAACTCACTATATTACACTCATCCATTATATACCTACCTGCACTCATTATATTACACTCATCCATTATATACCTACCTGCACTCATTATATTACACACATACATTATATACCTACCTGCACTCACTATATTACACTCATACATTATATACCTACCTTCACTCATTATATTACACTCATCCATTATATACCTACCTGCACTCATTATATTACACTCATCCATTATATACCTACCTACACTCACTATATTACACTCATCCATTATATACCTACCTGCACTCACTATATTACACTCATCCATTATATACCTACCTGCACTCATATTACACTCATCCATTATATACCTACCTGCACTCACTATATTACACTCATACATTATATACCTACCTGCACTCATTATATTACACTCATCCATTATATACCTACCTGCACTCACTATATTACACTCATCCAATATATACCTACCTATCTGCACTCACTATATTACACTCATCCATTATATACCTACCTGCACTCATTATATTACACTCATCCATTATATACCTACCTGCACTCATTATATTACACTCATACATTATATACCTACCTGCACTCACTACATTACACTCATCCATTATATACCTACCTGCACTCATTATATTACACTCATCCATTATATACCTACCTGCACTCACTATATTACACTCATACATTATATACCTACCTGCACTCATTATATTACACTCATACATTATATACCAACCTGCACTCACTATATTACACTCATACATTATATACATACCTGCACTCACTATATTACACTCATCCATTATATACCTACCTATCTGCACTGACTATATTACACTCATGCATTATACACCTACCTGCACTCACTATATTACACTCATACATTATATACCTACCTGCACTCACTATATTACACTCATCCATTATATACCTACCTGCACTCATTATATTACACTCATCCAATATATACCTACCTGCACTCATTATATTACACTCATCCATTATATACCTACCTGCACTCATTATATTACACTCATCCATTATATACCTACCTGCACTCATTATATTACACTCATACATTATATACCTACCTGCACTCATTATATTACACTCATCCATTATATACCTACCTGTACTCATTATATTACACTCATCCATTATATACCTACCTGCACTCACTATATTACACTCATCCATTATATACCTATCTGCACTCATTATATTACACTCATCCATTATATACCTACCTGCACTCATTATATTACACTCATCCATTATATACCTACCTGCACTCATTATATTACACTCATCCAATATATACCTACCTATCTGCACTCACTATATTACACTCATCCATTATATACCTACCTATCTGCACTCATTATATTACACTCATACATTATATACCTACCTATCTGCACTCACTATATTACACTCATCCAATATATACCTACCTATCTGCACTCACTATATTACACTCATACATTATATACCTACCTGCACTCATTATATTACACTCATCCATTATATACCTACCTGCACTCATTATATTACACTCATCCATTATATACCTACCTGCACTCATTATATTACACTCATACATTATATACCTACCTATCTGCACTGACTATATTACACTCATCCAATATATACCTACCTATCTGCACTCATTATATTACACTCATCCATTATATACTTACCTGCACTCATTATATTACACTCATACAATATATACCTACCTATCTGCACTCACTATATTACACTCATCCATTATATACCTACCTGCACTCATTATATTACACTCATCCATTATATACCTACCTGCACTCATTATATTACACTCATACATTATATACCTACCTGCACTCATTATATTACACTCATACATTATATACCTACCTGCACTCATTATATTACACTCATCCATTATATACCTACCTGCACTCATTATATTACACTCATCCATTATATACCTACCTATCTGCACTCACTATATTACACTCATCCAATATATACCTACCTATCTGCACTCACTATATTACACTCATCCATTATATACCTACCTGCACTCATTATATTACACTCATCCATTATATACCTACCTGCACTCATTATATTACACTCATCCATTATATACCTACCTGCACTCATTATATTACACTCATACATTATATACCTACCTACCTGCACTCATTATATTACACTCATCCATTATATACCTACCTGCACTCATTATATTACACTCATCCATTATATACCTACCTGCACTCATTATATGACACTCATCCATTATATACCTACCTGCACTCACTATATTACACTCATATATTATATACCTACCTGCACTCATTATATTACACTCATACATTATATACCTACCTACACTCATTATATTACACTCATACATTATATACCTACCTGCACTCATTATATTACACTCATCCACTATATACCTACCTGCACTCACTATATTACACTCATTCAATATATACCTACCTATCTGCACTCACTATATTACACTCATCCAATATATACCTACCTATCTGCACTCACTATATTACACTCATCCATTATATACCTACCTATCTGCACTCACTATATTACACTCATACATTATATACCTACCTATCTGCACTCACTATATTACATTCATACATTATATACCTACCTTCACTCATTATATTACACTCATCCATTATATACCTACCTGCACTCATTATATTACACTCATCCATTATATACCTACCTACACTCACTATATTGCACTCATCCATTATATACCTACCTGCACTCACTATATTACACTCATCCATTATATACCTACCTGCACTCATATTACACTCATCCATTATATACCTACCTGCACTCATTATATTACACT